>NC_060273.1:55857568-56157568 GCF_021613505.1 Equus quagga | reverse complement strand
TATGAGAAACATTGTCCCAAGAAGTCAACGGAAGAATTTACGAGACTATTCGGGGCTAATATATTTCAGACCACTTGCAACTGTGCTTCATAGAACTTATCTGGTCTTGTGTGCTCTGATTATAATTAAACTACTTATTTTAAATTATTTAAAATACCTCCCAGACTCCCCACTGATAGGCAAATCTATCGAGACCAAAAGTCTAAGCTAAAGTAGACTAATGATGAAATATATGTTTATCATTCTTGGGTACACATGAGACCCAAATACATTGAGAAGAGGAGGTGCCATTAGCCTATTTTTAATAATGATGTAAAAATCGCTTGAGATTGGCATACTGTTTGTAAACAGCTACCAGATTTCTTTTTTTTTTTTTTTAAGTGCCCCAAATGTGCTTTCCTAAGCAGGGTAAATATTCCCACTGAACTCCTACTTATCCTTCTAATTTGCTCATCTCTAAAATTCTATAAGTCAATGAATTTCAAATTGGTAGAGTTGGAATTAATGTGATTTAGATCATAGATCAAAGACTTAGCATTTTAAATGAAAATACATTTTCTATTGTATTTCTGTGGCAGAGTTTTGTGAAATGTATAAAGAACCCTTCATATGAGTAAACATCCCTAAGAATTATCTATTCCATTCATTTTTAGAGTTTTTTTGAGAAAAATTTCTACTGCTGGGAAGTTTTTTCATGTGTAAAGAAGCCTAATAAATAAGAGTGAGAAAAGTAGAATGTTTTGTTTGAAGTTGGGGGATCATCATCATTAAACAGTGACCACAAAATAGGATGCAGAAAAGCTTTTTTAGTTTGATATACACAAATCTTAAGAGTAGAGACAACTGCGTATGTCAAAGGTACATTACGGCGGTAGAGAATGTGTAACTGGGTTCACATTGCAGCTCTACCACTTACTAATTCTATAACCTTGGGCAAGTTCCCATGTATAAAATTGGGAAAATAACATTATTTCCTCTGTATGACTGTTGTGATAGTTAAATGAGTTAATTAATATAAAGTTCTTAGCATATGCTAGGCACACAGAAAGTGCTCAGTAAATGTTACTATTATTATAAAATGATTATGAGCTGGTAGATTATTCAGTTCTGATTCTTTAATTTTCTTAGTCTTTTTCAACTATTTCAGGAGGCAATTATCTTATTTACACTTGAGTTTCAATGCTCAGGGATACATTTTGTACATTGTGGCCATTCAATATTGATTTGCTATTTATTAGTTATGTATTGATTAGCTGATTTGCTGGCATTTACTAACTTGCTAGTATTTAATTGCTTATATCCCTAAAATCTATTTTCCTGGCTTTTTACCAAGTCTCCATTTTCCAAGTACGAGGGAGAAGTCTCTCCCACCTTTTCTTCCCTCATTTCCTCACGTCATCAATTTCCCTCTCCTAAACCAAAGGATTGTCCTTTCTTCTCAGAGAGTTTATTTTTTTAATAACCAGATTCTCTGTGGTTACTAAAATACTGTCTTTCTTTCTATTCACTTTGGCTCATTCTCTAGTTATAATCTTCAGTTAGAATCCAGCTACCATTCCTACTGCCTCTGGTTTGGGTTTTGTTTTGTTTTGTTTGAAGGGAAAGTAGAAAGTATTTTTGCCATCTACACCAAAATATACCATCCAGTGAGAGGTAATGATAAAAATAAATGGGCTTTGGATACAAATGGACCTGGGTTCCTTTCCTTACTAGCTCTATCAGCTTGGGCAAGTTACTTTACCATGGGAGCCTCAGCTTCCTCATTTGTATAATGAGCATACTACTAACTTTGTAGAATGATGAGGATGAGAAAAAATGTATGTCTAAGATGGAGGGAATTCATAAGTGTTGACTCTGATTATTATCATTTTCCTGTTTTATTATAACAATTTATCATTCAGTTAGCAAATCAAAAGCCACAGTTTATTACAATATTTAATTTTCAGCAAACAGGAGTATGCTTAATCATCACATATAATTTGAAGGCGGCAGGAACTAACTTCAGAATCTTCTCCCATTTCAGCTGATGAAGCATTATTCAACTTGTTTCTGCATATCAAACAAATAGGATATTAACTGTGAATTTTTAAAAGATCTCATTTTAAAGATCCCAATCATTGAAGACTACCTTGTTTGATGGCTTGCCAACTTTTTAGGTAAAGATATTTTAAAGAGTATGGTGGAGCACAAGGCACCCTCTAAGATACATAATCTAATTTTAGCTTCCAGTTAGAATCATATTTGAAATGTGATACAGTATAAATGAACAAACACAAATCTTATTTGTGTGTGTTTATATATCACGTATCTCTCCTCCCCCTTGGGAGAGATAGAAATCCTGCCATAATTAGAGCTAAAGAAACCAGACTTTGAGACCAACCATCACATGGTTGATGTGACATAAGTCAGAATCATTCATAGACTCATTCAAAATTGTATCTGCTAGAGTGGAAGACCTTGGCTTTGAATGTTACCATCCTAAATTCAAACCATCTCTGCCACACATTAGCTTTGTGACCAGGGGCAAACTTGTTGGCCTCTTTGATCATCCAATTTTTTTTCATGCTAAACTAAAACCTACTCTATAAGGACGTTGTAAAGAATAGGAGACATAACATGGCTGCCGTATAGTGATTACTCTTTGATTGCTAGTATACCTTTCCCCAGAGCCACCAACTATGTTCCTAGAGTGGGCAAAAAATAAAACCAAACACAGGATGACTAACAAACAACCCTTGCCCTCACATAAGTCCCAGTCTAACTGTTGCCAGAAGAATGGACCGAGATTGATGTTCCACTGGGGCTTACAACCATGTGCTAATTTCACCCTTTGACAGAGCTTGGACTTGAAAATTTATTTGCCTGGGTAATTCCTAGCTCTACCACCTACTTACCCTGCAAGTTCAGGCTAGTTACTTAACCCTTCTGAGCTTCAGTTTCTCACCTGTAAAATAAAGCTAGTAAAGACAATAGAAATACTTACAGTGTACATATATATGCAAAGTTTAACGACTCAATGAAAGTTTTGTTATCATTACTACTTAACAATGATTCTTCAGCAAAACAGCAGATATACTTGAGTCATTTTTTTTAAGAAGAATTTCTTCCAGTTCTCAGAAATTCTGCAAGAGCTCATAAGGAAGTTAAATGAGCATAGACAGGAATAATCTTTATTATATTCCATCTTTTTCAGACACTCAGACAATGGGTTCTCACTAAGCACCACATTGGGGGCACTGAAGTTAATATTAATAAGAAGGATGATGACCCCTTTGTAGCCTCAGAGAAAAGAAAAAGTCATCAGTTTTTTAATGCTCCTCTCAAGGAGGCTACCATTGCCTTCTCTAAGTGCTCAGAATATTATCTTGCTACAGATATCTCCACCCTTGTGGCAGAATCTACATTATTGTGGTATCTAATCATAACACAGTGAAATTCAGATATTTTACTCTAATTAATGTCATCTTAAAGGGTGCGCTTTGATGAATATATGTAAATATCTCATGAATTTGACCATGCTTTCAGCTCTGAACTCTGGCTTCCAGGAGTCAGTGTGAACTAATTGAATAACAGAAAACTCATAATTTAGCTACTGTAAAGAAACTGAAAGTGTCCTGTAAACTATGCAGCTAGGTCAGGATACATGATTATTTTGGGAATAAAATTTGAAATAATTCTCCAGTTTCTTTATGTCTTCTGAATATTAGCTGAAGATGTTAAGTTGGAAGAATGGACATGATACAAGTTTGGAAATTGAAGATACATTTTAAATGGAACGCCTGTGGTCCCCAATGTAATACATACCACTTAGGTCCTCAGTGGGTGCTCTGTCAATGCTTGTTAACCACAGGAAAAACACTGGAAGGTCACAAAGGAAACAAGTAGGACTCCTCTATGTTCTTTTTTCAGTTTTGTATTGCTATGTATCCTCAGGCAATGTCCTGGATTTCTCTCTCTGAGCTGAGAGGGATAACAGTGATGTCTCCTCTCTCCCCTAAGGCCAGCCCTTCATCAAGTTCCATTTAGATGGCTGCAACCGCATTCTGCCTTGTCTGGCCTCTCCCAACCCGTACATATCTGCCTGACTAGTCTCCCTAGTACGTGGCTTTCAGCATATTACTCTCTTAGAAGGACTCTGAAATACTCTTGCCTGGTCAAATAATATAGCAGGTAAATTTAAGATTATAACTAAAGATTATACATATGAAGCATGGTGGTTATAGTTACTCAAAGTAAGGAAAACCCCACTTAAACAAACAAACAGGCAAACAGAATTTACTGGATAACTCAATTGAAAAGTCTGGCAGGATGTTTGACTAAAGTGCTCCAGGCTCTCATGTTAGGAAAGTCTAGTTTCTTTTGATCTTTGATCTGTTGGCCCCACCCTCCTCAATGGATTGCCTTCATTTGCAGACAGGCTTTTCCCTCCTGGTTATATAGATAGTCATTAGCTATCCTGGACATGTTCTTATCCAGTCTCTTTTCTTATGATAGTCACAAATGTCCTGAGATACCCTCTCCAAGGACAGCTTTGGTCATATGACCATCCTTGAACCGATGGCTGTGGCCAGGGGAATGGAATTTGCTAGCAGGCTTGAGTTTAAGTAGCACACTCCTTGCTGAATTGTGTGGAATGTGGAGATTTAAGTGGCTACAAATACCAAACAATGCAAAACATGTCACTTGCTATAAACTCCTTGTAAAAGAGGTTAAAAAAAGATATATTCTGGCTACTCAGAGGAAGATCCGAAAATTGCCTGAGAAGAAATTAGGAGAAACCACAGAGGATTCTCTGCCCCTCCTCTCCAAATAAAAAAAGAAAGAAAGAAAAGAAGAAAAAAAAGACTATAGCTTTGATGTGTGATATTTGAGATGTTAAACAGATTATTAAAATAGAAAAAGATATGGTGAATAATGTGAGAAGATAAGATAGGAAGATAAGGCAACTTGTTTATCAATTAATAAGTAATTTGAGAAAATATTTTTAATAAAAGATCCAAAGATTTAGTATTTAAAGCATTTTTTTTAACTTCGGAAAGATGAAGTATACGTAGCTTCTAATAGTTTAATTCTTGCCATTTCTGCTCAATAAGGCACATGTTTCCAATGCCAGATAGGAATTATAAGGGGGGAGGAGAGGAAAAGAATAAGAAACTTTTATTGTATGTTTCTGATGAGGACCAAGTCTTTCATACAAATGGAAGTGCTTGTGGATTCCCCTCTGCAGATTGGTGAATTGAGCTGCATATATTTCCCCGCATGGTTATTAGTCTCTGAGTATACTCTCCCCAAAGCCTTTCTCCCTAATATGTTTTTGTGTTTGGAATTAATCACATTCTAATGACAATGCTGGTAATTTTACAGCAGATTTTACACCCTCCAGGTGAAAGTTGCCATCCTCTATAATTTTCAGTCAGCTTCCCTATCTTCTCCTGTGTAGGAGGCCATCCTGTTAGTGTAACCTACATGAAGTGGACTGTGCAGGGTTAGATATGAAAGCATCCAATATCCAGCAGACTCTTTTTGAAGTATTGCTACTCTACTGTGGCAGGAGATGTTTTGAATCAAAGGAACAGAAAGCACCATAGTGGGAACACTCTTTTTTTCCTGGAGGTTTGTGTTCCTGGAGATACTGCTTGGAAAGCAGACATTTCCCTCCAAAATGTTGATTTCCTGATAGTGAATGAATAATTCTTTTCACCGCTTGGAGAGAGTCAGGGACAGAAAGAGACTACGGAACAATAGAACGTGGTATAGGCCACTCTTGCCACAGTAACCAGCAGATCAGAGAGGGAGAGAGAGAGAGAGACAAAAGAGAAGGTGTTTATTATCTTCAGGATTAGAATGGAGACTGGCAACAGGAGTCAGCTAAAAAGAAAAAAATCATGTGGTATGACACTTGGAGCATGCAGTCTAGAGCAGAGGTTGACAAACAACATTCCATGGGACAAATCTGGCCTGTCACCTTTTTTTCATACAGCCTACAAGCTAAGAATAGTTTTTACATTTTTAAATGTTTGAAAAAATCAAAATGAAAATAGCATGTCATGTCACTTGAAAATTATATGAAATTCAGATTTCAGTGTCCATAAATAAAGTTTTTTTGGAATACGGCTATGCTCATTTATTTACATATTATCTGCGTTTGCATGCTACAAAGGCAGAGTTGAGTAAACATGATAGAGATCTATGAACCGCAAAGCTTAAAATATTTACTACCTGGCCTTTTATGGAAAAAATTTGTCGACCCCTGGTATAGAGCAAAGAGGAGATTTATGAGAGAATAATGGATAAAGCTAAAGATCTGGAGGTACTCCATACTTTTCTTATAGTTTTAAAATTAACTGCTTGTAAAAGTGATTTTTTTCATAAATAATTCCCCATTGTTTAAATCATCAATTGAAAAATCCCTGCCATTTGTTTTATTGTTTGTCACAGAATTACAAGAATTAAGGAGGACATAGGACAATGTCTAGGCTAAAATGGACAATAGCTAATTTGGTCTATTGAAACTTCTATCCTCTGACAGAGAGGATGAGATGAACTCCCCCAAAAGGGTATTTTTCCACATTATTATAATCTTCCGAACAGGAAGTAGAACAGAGATAGTCTTCCTCTGTTTCCAAGTAAAATAGGTCTAATTTCCTGAGCTTTGGGCACCCTTGATGCTTTGTGTCAAGGACCCCAGCTTGGCATGAAAAGTGTTTATGTTATAAGACATATGAAGTATGCCACATGTGAAGTATGTACGAGCTAATGAAGTATAGATTTTAGACAAATTCAAAGCTATGAGGATTGAAGTGAGTCAATTTTAGCTTTTAACGCAGAAAGATAACTTGAGTTTGAAAGGTGGAGACCCAGATATCATGTCCATTAGCACCTTTGTTGTATGACCAAAACAAGAACCAGTATTCATTGGAGCGAGGGCATTAGCGTACTGTTTTTTAATGATGTAGGAAAATTATGGACCTATTCCTGTTTGAAGTGAAGAGAAATGTAGACAAATAGATATCTTGTGTGTGTTTTTTCTTCAGCACATACATTTTGACTGGTGATTGGGGATACAACAGTTTCACCCAGTTGGACATTCTTAGGGTAGAGACCTATATAAGGGCTTCCTATTTCTTCTAGACTCATCTTTACAGAACCATTTGATTTCAGTACATGAGGACACATGAATAGACAGCATGGCAAAATTGTTAGTCATTTCAGATTCTTATGGAATATTTCCTAATTGCTTGTCAATTAAAGCTCCTGGCCTCAAGGTTTTATACTCTAATAGAAGGGACACGAACAAGTGACATAAAAGTAGAAATCTAGAGGGAAATGTGGATAGATTTCTTTCTTTTATTCGCAGATTTGATAATGGCTCATTGTGCCTTATAATTTATAATTATGAAAATAATGGAAATTCGTAGGTAATAAAGTACTAGAAGTAATTGTTGATAAACTTAACTTCATACATTATTCACCAATAAAAGAAGAGTATGTAAATATGACTTTTAGTATTTAGATTTAAGTTTTTAGGAAACTTTGGGGCCCTTAAATGCATAAGAATTTTGATATTAGGAATACTAAGCAAATACAATAAGATGCTTGATATAATTCACTAATCACAATAATTATAGAAAAAATAAAGCTATAATGAATATCAATTCATTATTATCATGGACAGTGAGAACTTTAATCCCGTAGTCATTAGCCATGTCCTCTAAAATGTGTGAGTATTTGTTGTACTAATTTAAATATATCAATTTTTGACTTTTAGAGAAAATTACATAAAATTACAAATTAAAAGGAACATTAAGTTTTAATCATAACATTGTGACCACATGAGTACCATCAGACCAAAGAGAGGGGATTTATGGCCAGATGAACTCTATTTACGCTACCAAATAAAATATATGTGGAATGAGTGCAGACAGTTCAATTATGATAGTATAAGTCCATATATTCTGCATGACTTTAAAAAATACATAATATATAATTGGACCACACAAGTACATAATTCGCATTAAAAAAAAAAAAGAGCAAAACAAAAATTTTTATTCTGTGTAAATCAAGTGATGACAAACGATAGCCCATTGGCCAAATGCAATCCACTTATTGTTCTTGTAAGTAAAGCTTGATTGGAAGACAGCCAGGCCTATTCCTTTACATATTGTATATGGCTGCTTTCACATTACAACAGCTGACTTGAGTAGTTATGATAGAGATCATGGCTTGGAAAGCCTAAAACATTTACCATCTGGCCCTTAACAGAAAAAGTTTATTGATCACTGTTCTAAAATATCCAGCCAGCTGTCTTTATTCTCTATTTGGCTTTGGTAGGAAAAGTTGAGCTTTCTGCATTTCTATTGGTTATCAAAAATATTGATTTCACAATTTTGATTTCTCTTAGATAATCTTTATTTAGTATGAGTAACTATTTTGGTACCCATAGAAATATTATTGAGAATTAATAAGGAAAATAAAACCCACCAAAAAATGAGCAGAGGACATAAAGAGGCAATTCACAAATGAGGAAACGATAATGGCTATCAAATTTATGAAGAAGTTCTCAACATCATTAGCTATCAAAAGTTGCAAATTAAAACAAAAATGAAACATCATTTTGAATCCATCAGATTGGCAATAGTTAGAAGGTTGGATATTATCAAGTGTTGGAGAGGATATTATCAAACAGGAAACTTTATCTCCTGTCTCATATGCATTTGAGTAAATTCTGGATGTAGTAAACTGGCAGCAAATAGTGAATTTAGGCCTCTATATACTCTATATGGCAGAGATATACTTCTGAGTACTTATCCCAGAAAAAAAAATGTCTCTCACAGGTCCATCACAAGGGCTGTTCACAAAGGCCATGGGTAAAGTGAGACACCTAAAGTCCAAAACAGCTGCCACAAAACACCAACCAAAAAAAGAAAGAAAGAAAGAAAGAAAACCCAACAATAGCACCCTAAAATACATGTTATTGTGAGGGACTCATGCGGTAAGGGGTCTCTGGTCTAATATCAGCTAGAAAATTACATAATTGTATGTTTTTTAGTATCAATATTTTATTAGGAGCATTTTGCTTCTTCCAAATTCTTGGTAACTTGAATTTTTTATCCCATACATAGAGGCACTAATGACCAGAATTCACCATATCCTGTAACACGGCTTTGCTTTATTTTCTTCAAAAGAATCCTTAAATTTATTTATTTATTTATTTATTTATAATTTTTTGTGGGGAAGATGGGCCCTGAGCTAACATCTGTTGTCAATCTTCTGCTTTTAGCTTGAGGAAGATGGTCCTGAGCTAACATCCGTGTTGATCTTCCTCTACTTTGTATATGGGGCCCTGCCACAGCATGGCTTGATGAGCAGTGTATTGTTCTGCACCCAGGCTCCAAACCTGTAAACCCCAAGCCACCAAAGCAGAGTGCACGAACTTAACCACTATGCCACCGGGCTGGTCCCCAAGAATCCTTAAATTTAGTCCTGCCTGCCCTCCCCCAAAAAAGTCAGTTACACATTAATGAAAATTTTTCTATAATAGAAAGAAAATCCAGATTCACTGTTCATTCCCCTTTCTGACAGCCCATTTGAAGCTGTTTAATGTTTCCTACAATCATTCTGTAATTCTCACAAATTTCCTTTCAAAAAACAAAGTTTTTCCTTACAGAGGCTGTGATGGCACAGAGAAAAGAACATCTTCCTCCTTCATATTTATTTGCATTAAACTTCATAAGCACTTCCCAAGATGAGATAATCATGGATCATCCACTCCTCACTATATCTTTCCAGTTGATTCATAAGGTAGCCCACACGCAAACTCGCTCATGTACCCATTTGAATAAATATGCTCAGTTTCACATAGACGAGCGCCTTGGTCTAAGGCAGAGATTCATTGGTCCATATTCCCTAGTTTCAAGGGCAATCTGCCTCTGGCAACCTTTTCACTTCCTAATGATTACTTTATGTGCTGATGTTCTTTTGGAGCAACCTTCCTGCCAGTTATGCTTGGTGAACGATGTCTTTTTCACAGAGTGTGCAGCGGAGCCCTCTCAAGTCATGACAGTTGGCTTTCTTGCATACATTTCCAGAAATAAGCATTATTGGTTTGACACTATGCCAAGGAAGAACTAGTCTGTATGTGATAAATTGGGGCAGCAAAAAGACCTACGATTAGTCAAGATTTACCTACCAAAATCCGAAGAAGCATTCTAGGGCTTTCAGGAATGATTTGTATTTGATAGGACTTACCTTGGAAAATTTGGATGAAAATGCAATGGCTTTGTTTTATTTATTTATTTTATTTTTTTTTTGTGGGGGGGGATCTTAAAAGGAATATTTAAAGGAATTTGATCCATCAACTTCAGATGTTTACATTCTCTCTGCACTACCTTTAAGATTTGTGATTATACAATTTTTAGGGGTTCCCTTTACAGGAATGAATTATATGACAAATTAATAAAGCAACAGCAAAGTGATTATCAAGCACAGCTAGCAAATTGAGAAACTGTTGCGTCTTCATATTTTATTCTATTCCCTTGCTATTCTGTTTTAATATTGTTTCATTGGAAGGCACATCCATACAATTGCAAATATGACTTGCCTGCATTTGTAAGTGGTTCCAAGGGGGATTTTCTACTTTTCTCTGTCTTGCAAACTTAAACATAGCCAGCAAGGTTATCGTTTCATGGCTGTTGAAACGTTGCCATTCATCTTCTGTGATGTAATTTTACATAGTCAGTCCAAACCGTAGTTGTGCATAACAATTTCATTGATATTCTGTCAAATGTCACAAGCTTTCAAGTTTGGTACCTACACATTTATTGCATTGAAGCTGGAGATTACCTGAAAATCGTCTTGTCAGGTGCTTCTTCCCGTTAGATATAAAGAAGATATAGAGGGCAAGGGAGGGGCCCCTGCTGCCTGTATGCATATGGTAAAAAGAGTTTTCTGAAAACTAGCAGTGTTCCAAAATAATGATTGTAATTAATCTATTTTCGTAGCTCAGTGCTTTGCATTTTGTGGGAAATGAATAAATGAATGAAATAAATGAAAATGCCTATCATCAGTCAGTGACATATAGCTTAGAAATCATTGACCTCAGAGCCCTCTACCAAGCACTATACAGGTGAACGTGAAAGGAATATGCAAACAGAGAGAAGAAGGACGAGGAGGAGGATAGGCAAAAGATGTAGAGGAGGTAGCAAAAGATATTGAAGTTGTTTATGACAATATATTATAATTCTTAGGAACATAGACTTTGGGGTCAGACAGAGCAGAGTTTTGAATCCTGACTGCCATTTTCTTGTTATGTGGCCTGATAAAATAAAAACAACTCTTATGGAACTCTTATTTCATGCCAGGAACTGTTTAAGAGATTTACCCACATAAACTTATTTAATCCTCAAGACAACTCTGTGAGACATATGTTTTTAGCATTATTATTATTATCATCCCCATTTTGTGAGGAAATAAGGCACAGAGAGTGTAAATAACTTGCTCAGCTAATAACTAGCAAAGCTGGACTGAATCCAGTCCTCACTTTAACCCCGATGTTTAACCACTGACTCTCTGTTACAGTGCTACCTCTCAAGCAATTGAACTTTTCTAGATTCCACTTGACAAACACAGAAAACGAGATAATTATACCTACCCTATCTATAGGCTTGATGTAAGAATTACATTAGGTAAATCAGAAGGAACAAAATATTCTCGCGACTCCAGAGACTGTGGATACATTCTCATCAACGGTTCACATTTCCTGTGTTCTTTCCTTCATTGCTAACTCAGGGTCTTCCAACCTTCTGCAGTCACGCCTCCTCCATCGGCATTTATGGGATTATTCAGTTGTGCCTCACTTGACCTCATGAATCTGTCCATCAGGTAGAGCTGCACCTTCTCCCTCTTTGTTTTACTACTTCCTTATCAGTGAAATATTCATGGAAATCCTTGGGGAAGACCCCCTAGTGGCACAACTGACAGCCTCATCATGAGCCTGCCACTATTTCTGCCAAGTGTGTTATCTCTAGACACGCTCCTGCAGCTACCAGTTCTGTAGGAAATGCAGGTCCCTCCAAGCACAGTGAGCATCTCTCTACCAGAACTTGGCCTCTAACACAATGCTTCTGGTTTATGGCAGCCTGACAGTGTCATCAGAAAGTCATGAAACTGCCCCTTAAGCTTCTCTCCCTAATCCATTTCTTTGCTGGGGCTTAAAACCAATTCAAGCATCTTGGCAAGGTGAAGACGTTCTTCCTTTCCCTTCAGTGGTGTCCTGGGATCTCCAGAGTGTGCACACATACACACAAACATTCTTACTCAGCATTCAGGCAAAAGCCAAGAACCCTCAGGCAAATCAACTCATGCAAATACATACCACGGGTCCTGGTAGTAGTGAAGAGTCATCAGTAGACTTATTCAGATAAATCTAAACTATTTTTAAATTCAGCCAGACCAGATATACACAGAACGCTTATAGTAAACATAGCAAATATTCATTTTCTTCATTACTGTTAACCAGGAAATACATACTTTAAAGTTAGCTCTCCAATCATATATCAAATCATTCATTCAGCAGTTTTCTTTTTTCAAATATAGTTTATGAAGTTCTCAAAGGTAATAGAGAAGAATAAACTACAATGTTTGCAATCCAGAAGTTTGTCATCTCTTTGAATAAAAGAGACACACATATTAGAAACCTTGAAGTAAAGTTGATAAATGTGTAAATGTTAACATTTGTTCATATATTTAGTCACCAAATATGTATTGTCTACCACATGCCAGCACTGTATTAGAAACTAACAAGACCGTGATGGATAAAACAGATGTACATATTCTCGGTCCTCATTGAGCTTATAGCGGAGGAGTTTCCATAACAAGATAAGGGGAGATGTGAAAACTATTATGCAGGAAATAGTGTATAGACTAGAAGAGTAGGATGTCAAAGAAGGAGGTTATATTAGTTTGCTAGGGCTGCCATTACAAATACCTCAGACTGGGTGGCTTAAACAACAGAAATTTATTTCTTCACAGTGCTGGAGGGTAGCAGTCCAAGATGAAGGTGTTCACAGATTGATTCCTTCTGAAGCCTCTCTCTTTGGATTGTAAACGGCTGTCTTCTTCCAGTGTCTTGATATGGTCTTTCCTCTGTGTGTGTCCTAATCTTTTCTTATTAGAAGGACACAAATCATATTGGTTTAGGGCCCATCCTAATGACTTCATTTTGACTCAGTTACCTCTTTAAAGACCATTTCTCCAAATATACTCACATTCTGAGGAACTAGGGGATTAGGATTTCAGCATGTGAATTTTGGGGACACAATCTAGCCCACAGCAAAGGACATCAGCATTATCTCTGGGAGGGTTCCCTAGCACTGGTCCAAGACTGCTTGGACCCAAATCATCTGAGAATAAAACATAGCAGTCTGGGCCCTACGTCTAGAGTGTTTGGGGCAGAATGAGGTGATATTATTAAGCTTCTAGATGATTTTGATGTGATTCAGGTTTTGGAACCCTTAGTACGATAAACAAGAGTAGTCGGAAGGACATCATGTACATAGTTTAGGCTGACACTGAAGGGTGGAGTAAATTTGGATAGCAGCAGTCTATGTGGTCTCTGTTCCAGCTACTCAATGCAGCTTTGGTAACATGAAAGAAGCCACAGCAAAATGTAGAGGAAGAAGTGTGGCTTTGTTCCAATAAAACATTAGTTCTGGACACTGAAATTTGAAGTTTGTATAATTTCAAATTTCATGAAATGGTCGTCACCTTTTTTTTTCCTTCCCAATCATTTAAGAATGTAAAGACTATTCTTACCTCTGGGCCATACAAAAACAGGCAATTGGTCAGAATTGGCTCCTGGGGCTATAGTTTGTCTCATGTTTAGGAGTGCGGGGTTGGCAATCAAATCAAGAGTCAAACACAGGTTCAACGATTTATTAGCTGATCACACTCAAAGCAGCCCCTTTAAGCTTCTCTTTTCCAATCTGCGAAATGGCAATACTGATAACTACTTCATGAGGGAGTCCTGAGGTTAATATGCACAAAGGATTAATTGGAATGCCTGGACCAAATCGGTGCCCAGTTACTGATCACTAATACCACTGCTAGTTTTGTTTTTATTAGCTAGTGTAACAACATTCTAGGTTAATGACTTTGAGCTGAATCCTATCATAAGCTTACTTTTTGAGCTTGTGGTGAAAGATAATACAGCTTGCTAGAAAAACCTAAACTAGCTGTGTGTAAATTTGGGCAAGGCATTTTTCTCTTTGGCTCTCATTTTCTTCACCTTTACTAGGATGTTGGTGGGAGGCCAGATCCACTCTAAAGTTCCAAAGGCTCTGAACCTAGAAATGGTAATTGGCTTGCTTGTGTTCTTATTTTCCCATGAAAAATGAAAGTGAAACAATATGCCTATTCCTCTGAGAAGTATAGGAATTTTTAAAAATTCCCCAGAGAAAGAAAATTCAACACTTCAGGTCATTTTAATTAACCGGCAAATATAAGGTCCCATGAGACCCTAGAAAATTGTTGACTCCTCTTCCGTTTTTAGTTGTTTACCCACACCAGTTATATATTTCAATTTTCTAAATTGAATTTCATGTTTGGGTGAATAGAACATAGTACGTATTTTGTTTTATTTTTTATTTTCTCTCAGCATACAATAATTCAGTCTGAGTTGAAATAGAGTTCTGGAACAAGGAACTTGCTGTTGTGTCATTTAAGCATCTTTGGTAGGAACAAAGACCCGATCAGTCCAACTTAAATGGGAATTTATTGTATAGGTGCATGTGGGTGGTTCCTGTAAATCAAAAACTTAGACTTTCTGAGGATCTAGTTCATCAAATCTTGATTTTGTCTGAGTCTCACTGAAGTTTTCTCTCACTGATAACCAACCAGTACCTATATATCATTTAGCCAAAATCTTGGAAAAAGCCATTTCTACTGGTTTACAAACTATTAAGTAGAGACCTTTAAACCAGGCCATATCATGGGGCACCACCTTAGTATTTATTGAGTACCTACTGTATGCAAGGTTCTTCAGTAGGCACTGGAGCTATAACATTGAACAAAGCAACAAGACCCTGCTTTACATAGGAAGAAGAAGGGAAAAGTGATAAGTGTTAGGAAGAAAATGGTTTGGGGACTTCTTTAGATAGGTTGGTCACCTCAGGTCTCTCTCGGGAGGAAATATTTGAACCAAGACCTGCAGGATATGAGGGAGCCAATCATTTAAGATGATGATAATGGTGATGATGATGATAAGCATGATGATAAAAACAAACACATATAGTGCTACCTGTGCAAACATTGCTCTAAATGCATTATATACACCACCTCATTTAATCCTCCAAATCTCCATATGAGATAGGTAGTTTTATTAATCAGTTGTATAGGATAGAAATCGTAAAAACATAGAGATTAAGTCATTTGCTCCAGTCAAAGCTTGTGAATGTCAGAACCAGAATTTGAACCCAAATCTCGGCTTTTAGTCAAAACACTGCAATGCTCCTGAGAAAAGAATATTCTAAGCAGAAACAATAGCAAATATAAGGTCTATTTTTTGAGTCAGTCTTGCTGTGGCACAGTTAGTAGCCTGATTATTGCTTCCTTGAGCTAGAGCTTATTGGTGAGGACGTTTCAGCAAGAAGAGGATGTTGATTTGGCTGTCATCGTGACCAGCATGTCACGTGTAACTCAACCTGTATTGACCTACTCAATACAGTATGTTAAAAAAAAAAAAAAAGAAGAAAGTTAGAGGCTAATTTGCCAACACATTGAAAACTGATATATTAGTGTAAATTATTCTGAATTATCTTCAGAGAAAACTGGTTTGAGCATTTTTGTTCAAACAAATTTGACCATTTGGATTCAGAGAGATATTGATGTGCAATAAATTATGCTTTCTATTAACTTATTTATTTTACTATGCCGTTACTTATTTTTCTGTGTTTGCTTCTAAAACAAATTTGCTCTTTTATTACACAGAATGTGCTATTATTTTCCTGGCTTTGGTTTATATCCTAGGTAACTAAACCACAGAGTTTCTATCAGCCAAATCAACACAAAAACCAGAGGTCCTAGAATCTCTATGTTTGCATTGGAGATGTGTGCATTACTGCACTGGCAGAACAACTGCGTGACATCCTTTTGAAATGTCTTAAGTGTTGTTGGAAGGCACAGTAGGAAATCTATCGTACTGAGGTAGAGGATGTGCACTGGTTTAATAAGAATACCAAACACAACGGCATCCAATGAAAGAGAGGGAAATGAATCCATTCAAGTAAATATTTTGAAAACAGCAGTTAATGATGAAAATAATACATTTCAATTTCTGATTTGTTTTCCAAACTGCTTATAAACTGTCTATTAACTATGGGAATTCTTACACTGAAAAACTGATGTGGTTTTTAGACACAGGTTTGAGCTTTAATTTATTGGCAGAGAAATTTCACCTTTTTGACTCAGATTGGGTCATTATATGTCATGACATAACAGAGAATAATTTACATAACTCATTCCTTTCTTGCATCTCACACTTCTAATGTATACATCATGCATTCATTCTAGTATTTATGGAGCAAAACAACGCAATAGATATTCTACCAGGAATATGAGTCACTGAGACAAAGTTTGTGGTAATGTAGCTTACGTAAGTCACATCCGTAAATAACTATAATGCAATAATAATAATGACATTGATGATACTAACATTTATGGTTCACTTACTGTGTGCTGGATACCATGTGACATGTATTATATGCACTCTCTAATCCTCAGAAGATGGTTTCAAAGCAGTTGTTATTAATTCTGAAGAAGCAGGAGCTCAGAAAGCCTAAGTAGCTTGCCTACAGAGCTAATAAGTTGCAAAATCAGGATTTGAACATGTTTGTCAGATTCCAGAGAAAATGCCTATTCAGTTACGATGACATTTCTCTGTGTGTTCAACAGGATGTTATTAAAAATGATGAAGAAAATGTTTACAAGGTCAAATCAGTTTGGGAACATTGGGTTAAACAGAGTTAAACAGGTTTATTAACTGAAGAGCTTTTCAGAGATTTTAATATGCTAATATGCAAAGTAAAGCTCCAAGAAAATAACATGGTATAAACGTTGACCATGAGTACTTAATTGCTGAACACGACAGCCACCCCTGATACACACATGGAGTATGGTATAAGAGTATTTGATCCTTGAATACACTTTTGACGGGCCTATTTCATCCACTGTTTTAATGTTTTAAAAAGAGAAGAGAGGCACAAGAAACATTAGGGAGATAAAATTAAAAGGACCTAATGGAGAGAACAGACAAAAGTAAAATCTGAATTTTCCACTCCACAGTGGGAAAATACAGAAATTTAAAAGGACAATGAAAAATGACAGTATGGAACTAAGAGGGAAGACTAGGAATAGACACAAAGAAAGCACTGTAATGACAGAAGAGCAAAGATGTGGAGACCATCTCACATAAGGGTAGGAGGAGTCAAAGAATAGAGAAACAAAAGAGAGAGTGGGTAGCATTGAGGAATGGATACACAGTGAAAACTGTTGTGGGAGTGGCAAGGGTCAGGATGACTCTGAAGGAAAAATGCCGTCAAATCTGTCCATTAGAGAATCTTCAGTGAACCTTGACATAATGGTTTCCTTTGAGCAGTGAGGGCTGAAAATCTACTAGATGGGGTTAAGAAAAGTGAAGGTAGAGAATGTAGAATATTCTCCCCCCCCCTTACGTTGGCTGATAACTCAGTAAGCAAAGCAATCAATGGCATCTTTATTTAAGAAAGGAATATCTGAGCAGATTTGAAGGTAGAAATCAAGAACATAGTCAAGTGGTGAAGGTGAATATGAAGGATAATTAAGAGCCAACATTCCAGATTAGATTTTAGAGTTTGAGAATCAAAGAGTGAGTACGTCTTTTTGGATATAAGGCCACTGAAAATCATCTGAGATCAGAGAAAACGTGGATATGAAGAAAAAAAATAGAGAAATTGTGAAGGAGTAAGAAGAAAAGTTCAGTAAATTCGATCGGTCCAGTGAATAGAAATAAAATAACTTATCCAAGGAGGAAATACAAGTGTGAGGTTAATTTAGGATGATGAGAAGATTTTGAAAAACTCTACTGGAAATATTATGTGAAATAAAAAATACATTTTATAATTTTACATATTTACATTTATTAAAATATATTTTATAATGTCAAACCTTATAAAATTGCTTGTAATTTGATGATTTCCAACTTGTGTATAAATATTTTTACTTTGAAATGTAAAATTTCATGTGGTTTAACCTTATGATATAAATGACTCACAAATGGGGTCCAACTGAGGCCGAATAGCATGAATTTGAAGTCCATACATATTCTCTGCAATTCTTTGAGGATAAAACAGTGAACAAGAGCAGAAAGAAGAAACCAGGAAATGAGTCTGACAAGAGGACGTCAAAATATTAAGGAGTAAACAATCTGTGCTGCTAATGAGAATCTTCAAACAATTGATCAATTAGTGATGAGGTATTGGAAACCCGAGAGGGTTGGCTTGAGGGAGCAGAACATGTGTGAAGAAAGGAGGTTTGAAAAAAAGAAGTAAAATTTAGAAATTAATTTCAAAATAAATTAGTTGTTAACAGGACAACCTGGTTTCCTGAGCAAAGATGCTACTGTCCATGGTCCTGAAACATCGTTGACCTTTCAGACAAGTTTGTTCTTTGCTCCCATTTCGTGGAGATGAATACCAAAACATGTAGTGAGAAGAGACAAAAAGCAGCGGTGAGGGGGACAAAAAGAGAAGATTAAGAGAAATAATATGAAAGCAATGATCAAAGGCTACTTTTGTATATATTAATATTAAGGAATTTTTAGGGAGAAGAGGAGAGAGACATTTTATCTCATTTTCAAGCAAGCTCTGTTAGAGGAAAAGAACATGATGAGCAGAGGACATACAGGTAGCACATACTTTCCTGCAATCAATATCCTAGTTAACTCTACCCCACCTTTTGCTCCACTTTAGTTGAGGCTCTGAGTCCAAATTCGGACTTTGGTATTGGTTCCTGAAAGAGAAAGGAATTGGAGCTACTGTGTACTATAAATTTTGAAAGAATGTGAGGTCAAAATGTTACAAGGATAATAGGTTTTAAATTCATAGAGGAAAGACTGGCAATGCACCAAAGAAAGGTGCATGCTAACTTCTTCTTGTCTCATGACTCAAGAGAAATGAGAGAAGGCTTGTCCAGTAATGATTGTTCCAAAGAAAATTATATTGGAAAGAATTCAGTCCACCTAAAATGAGAAGATGAAAGGAGATAAGTTTTTAGAAGATTGATGTAGTGAAATATGCCCAAGAGGAAATTAGAGATGGCTCAGTATTAGTTTTCTATTTGCTGCTATAACAAATTACCACAAACTTAGTGGCTTAAAACAAGACAAATTTATCTATTTCTAATAGTTCTGTAAGTCATAACTCCCAACATGGGTCTCAGTGGGATAAAAATCAAGCTGTTGGCAGGGCTGCATTCCTTTCTGGAGGTTTTAAAGGGTGAATCCATTGCCTTTCCCTTTCCACATTCTAGATCCTGTCCACATTCCTTAGCGCATAGCACCCTTCCTCCATCTTCAAGCCAGCAGCATTGCATTTCTCTGACCATTCCTTCATAGTAACATCTCCTTATGAATCTCATTTCTACCTCCATCTTTCACTTTTAAGGACCTTTGTTACTACATTGGGCCCACCTGAATGATCTATTAAGATAGGATATTCTCTCTGTCTTTAGATCAACAGATTAATAACCTTAATTCCATCTATAACCTTAATTCCCCTTTGCCATGTAACCTAACATATTCGCAGTTTCCAGGGACACACTTGGGGATTAAGACTAGAGCATCTTTGGAGTCAGGCATTATTCTGCTTTCCACAGACTAGGCAGAAGGACATGAGCACATCCTATTTTACCTCCTATGGGAAGACTTCTATAATTCCACTTTGCAGATATCCTTCTCCTTTATGAGAAAAAAAATGCGAATATGTGTGTAAAGTGCTTAAAACAGTGTTTGGCACTTGGTAAACTGTGCTGGGTATTCTTCATTTTCTATCTCATGCAAGGAAATAGTGGGTCCATGGAGAAAGGGTTAAACCAGGTCTGCCTGACTCAAACTCCATTCACATAGACATTATAAGCTTCTGACAAGGTGAGACCTTAAGTAGCAGAAGTGATACATTGATCTGCTATTGCTAAAAATATTTTCTAATAAAATATAGAAAAAGTACCAGGATATATGGAGAGGCTATTTAAATTAATTTTTATCAGATATTCATTGAATACTTACACTGTATCAGGCCTTATTGTAAGCGCCGGGAGAAATGGCAATAAACAAGACAGACAAATTTCAAGCTTTTACAGAACTTACATTCTAGTTGAGTTTTTTTTTTTTTTTTTTGGCGGGGGAGTTGGGGTGTACAACAAATCAAGTATGCTTTGGGGGTAAGAGGCTGTGTGGGAGGTAGAATAATGCCTCCCCCTTAAAGAAGAAAAAGCCATATCTTCATCCCCAGAACCTGTGAAAATTTTCCCTACATAGGAGAAGGGACTTTGCAGATTTGAGTAAGTTAAGGACTTTGAGATAGGTAGATTACCCTGGGTTATCTGGGACAGTCCAATGTAATCACATAGCCCTTACAAGTGGAAGAGGGAGGCAGAAAAGAAAATTGAAATGATGCAATGTGAGGACTCAACTCACTGTTGCTGTCTTTGAAGATGGAGGAAGGAGACCATGAGCCAAGGAATGTGGGAAGCCTCTAAGAGCTGTAAAAGACAAGGAAATGCATTCTTCTATAGAGTCTCCAGAGAGGAGTGCAGCCCTGCTAATGCCATGATTTTAGCCCATTGAGACCTGCGTCAGACTTTTGACACTCTGAGCTGTAAGATAATAAATTTGTGTTGTTTTAAGCCACTAAATATGAAATAATGGGTCACAGCAGCAATAGACAACTAATACAGGCAGTGAGAGGAGCATCAAGGATAACCCTGACAATCATTTTCCCTAAGATACTTTGTATACCTTAGAACACCTTTATCTCTTCAAATAATTAAGAATCTTTTTGTCATAAGTAACAAACCAAACTGAAGTAGACAGAAGAGAACAGGGAGGGTTCATTATAAGGATACAGGAATATCTCACAAAATCCAGGGAGAACAATGTCCCTTTGTCCCCTAAAACAGATCCTGAACCAAGAGGGGGAAGACTGTTCAGACTTTTCCCTTTCACACTTCCTTTCTGCTCCTCTCTAAATCTCTCTCTAAACTAGCTCCCGTAGTTTCCTCAGTCTGCCCAATTGAATATAGTTGTTGGCAGATCAAAGGCAAGATGATTCCAGTTATTCAAGGCTCACAAACTAGTAGAGGAGTCAGAATAGGTAATAAACAACTATCATGAGGTCTGAATACATCAGTACAATAATGAAGTGACAAAAACCACATCGAAAGTTTTGGAGGTAAGTTTGAGGATACAGGGTCAAATCCCGTTGGGAAGACTAGATATGTGCATAGGATAAATTGGCTTTTAAGTAGTTTCATAAATAATCTGTGGCTGACAGGAATGAGCAAAATAGAACTTAAAATTAAGTAAAATGCTCCTCTTTGGTTTCACAGCACACATATACTATGCTAAGCAACTTACCGCTATGTGGATCACTACAGACATAGTATTTGCTCTTCAAGGTGACATGGTTTTCCTGAAACTGAAACTCTGTAGTGATTTCTGTCATTTTCTCTCTCCTTTTCAAGAATTGTCTGGCCTGTTTAGAGGAGAGGCTGTACTATGCCAGGAAAAGTACAGGAAAAGCATCTTGAATATCGAGTGGCAATGGGAAATCCCGGAGGAAAAGAATTTCCATCACAAAGTGTTCTCTTCTCATGAAATCTTTGAAGTAGGCCAGTGAACTGCACATACTGAATTCCTCTTGCTTTGTTTCTTTTTTAAATTAATCATTTGAACATGTGGGGGCTTCAAATGTTTACTGGGTGATTATAAACACATTGAAGTGCTGAAGGAAAGCTCCCGGGACACCATATCCACCCTCATCATCTTTTTAGATTTTATTTTGACACACCATCAATTGGAATTTTTAATTCAGACTATTCTCAAATGTTACAGCAATTTTACATAGTATGTTATCAAAGTTGCAAGTCTTTTGATAAGGGTAATTAAACATACCAAGTTTGTTTCTAAGAGCCCTGCGTCTTCAGTCACTCATCCACTGGTTATGGTACTATACTTCATTTGTTGCTTCTGTGTATTAATTTTAGTGTTTCAGATTTACTTACTTTTAATTTCTTGTAAGCTTAACACTAAACCTAGAGAAAAAAGAACCCAATCACTTACAACCTATGTCAGTGAAATTCCCAAAGACTTACCATGCTTCTGAGGCTTTTTTTAAAAATGTTTTTCTAACGAGAAGACTCCATCCTTTAGGACTCGGGTATTGATTATATCACTCCTTTTGACATAATCCCATACTACTTATGCAAACAAAAACATCATTGATTTTTATAAACTAGTGACATTTTGAGGGTTTTTTTCCCATCGCTGGAGGTTTTGTTTGGAAAAAGGAGAATGGAAGCTAGTTCAGAGTAATCTATCTTTCTACATAAGTATTTCTGTGTCACTTATCACAGTAGTACCTGGGCACTCAAAAGCATGGTTAGACTAAAACACACACTGGAGGAAAAAAAAAAACAAACACTAGATGCTAAGAAAACAAAGTTTAAAACATCAAGAGAAATAGAAAAAAAAGTGTTCTTTGTTCATGGACAACCAATGGGAGTTTAAAGAAACTCTCAGGAGCAATACCAAAAAATATCTTTTCCCCACATCCATTATTTATTTAAAGGCTTCTAAAGGACTATTCTGGGCCTTTGATTGGGGTACAAAACACCACTGAGACTTGCTGTGGCAAATCAAAGATGAAATATGACACTTATTTCGCCACTCTGGGTAAAAGATAAAAGAGAGAGCTAGAAACTTATAGAAACTTATATAAAAATAACTGAGGTATCAAGACCGGCCTGGTGGTGCAGCAGTTAAGTTCACACGTTCTGCTTCAGTGGCGCAGGGTTTGCTGGTTTAGATCCTGGGTGCAGACCTACACGCCGCTTCTCAAGCCATACTGTGGCAGGCGTCCCACATAAAGTAGAGGAAGATTGGCACAAACGTTAGCTCAGGGCCAGAGTTCCTCAGCAAAAAGAGGAGGACTGGAGGCAGATGTTTGCTCAGGGCTAATCTTACTCAAAACAATAAATAAATAAATAAAAATAACTGAAGTACCAATTGACCCCAAGAGTGTTTAGAATTCTCCAGCACGACAGTCTTTTTTTCCTGGGTACTCAAGAAAATGGACCCAATGCCAGTTGAATATCCATGCATTGGAATATCTATAATGAGATACACATGGGAAATGAGTTACTTGATGGTGAAACTTGTCTAAGTAACTAATTTAAAGGGAAAGGGACTGACATCATAAATCAAATTCCAAACTGGCTTTGTAACTTAAGTATCCTGTATCCCTTCCCATAAGATCAATAAAATTATAGTATTATTTGCCAGCTGTCAATTAGAAGGGCAGAACAGTTGTAGTGCCAGGGCTATTTATTCCATTCTTTCTGATATATAAAAGAGAAATTACTGAATTATTGCCCAACTTTGTATCAAAAATATAATCTGCTATAAAATTATTATATATGAAAATTCATATTTGAAAATAAGCCAATTTTCGTTGGCACATGTAATTTACAGATTTATATTACAATTCAAGCCAACATATTGAGAAAAGGCACATTAATGGGAAAGGAATAAATATCTAATTTACTGGAGAGTAACCGCCATAAAGTTTTATTTGTATCATGATGTGATTTCTGAGCAAAACTACTTTCTGCTCCATTTCATGGTGGGTAACCTGCCGATTCTCATGATTTCCCTCCTATTTTAACAAAAATGACTCAAATTTTTTATGTGACCTCATTACATAGTCAGAAACATTGCTGATAGAAATTACATTTCAATGAGTAAAGCCATCTTCACCTCAGATTTACGTAGAAGTTGACAAATTAAAAGTATTTTAATAAGGCTAGTGGTGATAGTTCAGGAAAAGATTTAAACTGAGCTTCTGTGCCAATGAGTACATTAACTTTATTCAAAAATAGTGTATGTAAAATGGCACACAACTGACATGAGCTGATTATGATAATGTCTTAGTGCAAATTTTTGAAAATCAGGTACTATAAAAATATACCATTAACTTTATGTTAATAAAATATTTTGCTTGATGCCTTTTAAATTATTCATTTGAAGTAGTCTAAAAATATAAAAGAACTCTTATTATCATTCAATTTACATGATTACTTTTTAAGTTCACTTTTTTGGTTTAACATAAACAGAGTGTAAAATTCACATCAAGCTTTTGGTATTTAAAATGTGTAATTTTTATGCAAAAATTGGATGCTGTGTTACATTTTTAAGGTTGTCATTAGTATAAATATAATTTTGACTTCTGATTTGAAACAATTTAACCCTTAGGAGAAATTATCATGTTTCCCAGGTTGACTCATTATTGCTGCTTTGATTATAGATGAATTCCTTTGTAAAAACACTTTTTAAAGACTCTAAGCACTGACTTGAAGCCCTGGGGAGTTCCACAGATGCACTTGAAGAAGTGATAAAAATTACCAGGAAAAGAGGATCCTTTTCTCCCAAAAAGCTCAGCTTTGATTTTAAGTATTTAAACAACCATTATGTGCCCAGGATTGTGTTGGGCTCTTCGTGAGTTTACACAGAATGATGGCACCCTGGCTGCCTAGCGTTGCTCACACTCAAATGGAAATTCCATCAGTTAAAATTGTAGCATACTGTTGGGCCCATTATGCTACCCAGGAAACTGCATTTACATAGTCAAAAAAATAGTAATAAAAGACAACAAAATTGGATAAGAACTCTAAATATGGTGGGGTTTGACTTGAGTAGGAGGCGTGCAATCTAGATTTTTAAAGAAGATATAGCCCTTCAAATGGGAGAGGCATTTGAATGCAAGATCAAAGTTGTCTTCTTTAGAATATACAGAACATACCAAAGCCTAGTTCTGTTCACAATATAAATAATTAAAATTTACATTTACATATACATTTATATATACTCCAGTCCATATGCAAATATAAAACTAGTGATATATAAATAATTACTTCAAGCCATACGCAATTCTAAAAATATCTGGATTTATGGAAGAGTTCTCCAAGTGCCAGACAATGGCTCACTTATTTCAAAAGGTGTTTTAAAACTCTGTTCTTGGGAAGGAAGGGAGAGGGGAAGAAATATGAAGCAGGAATTTGACTTACATGTGCTGTATATCAGCCTGATGTTTCTATCTCCTATGGGCCCAGGTCATGATTCCCTCATTCCTACATATTTAAGAGAATGAGGCTGTGTTGCATACCATTGCAGGCAAACCTGCGATCAGTTAGAACCTATGGCAAGTCAGATATGAGGTTCCGAATTTTGCATTCTTCAGTACAACCCTGTCTCCCAAGGATGGCACTAATTTGACATGCCTGGACAAGGCACTGAGTTAGGTTCCCAGGAGTTTGGTAGTATTTGTAGAATTAGAATATCTTATCATATCAAAATTGCAAGGAACCTTACAAGCTAGTCATCTCTCCTCCTACCCAATTGAAACTCCTTGTACAACATCTTTAAGAGATGTTCATCTAAGCTCAATTTGAATGGTTAAAGAAAAAGAGAAGGCACTAGTCTATGAGCACTACTTGCTCATCCACAGATCTTTGAAAAATTTAAAGACAGACACCATTTTATTCTAACCTCCTCCTCCAAGCTCAGCATGCCTGTTCCTACATCTCTTCTTTTTATGGAAGTGTTCCAAATTACCTTCCATCTTCCTCATCTTCTTCAGGGCACCTTAAGTTTCTTTTTTTCCTATAAAACATATTTATTGAGGCTACCATATGGTGATCCAATGGTAAAACACAGACACACACAAAATACTGGACTCTGCCCTCAAGAAATTTATACTTAAGAAGAGGCAAGCAAACATGAATCAAAGAACCGCACAAATAGATAATTGCGAACTGTGTTGAGAATGAAAAAGGAGATTACCTAAAATCAAAATGGATTATCCAGAATACAACATAAATTCTGGATCTGATCTGACCTACCCAAAACCAGAGAAGCTATTACTGACCTTGATCTAAATACTACATAGATACTGCAGGCAAAAGCTTGTTTTACTAGGCTCGTTTTTAGCTTGCAGTTAACTCAAACCTCTGGATCTTCTTCAAACGAACTTCTGTCATATCAGCTTTCCACTACCCTCTACTTACATAATTGATTTTTGAACATCAGCACAAAACTTTACACTTGTGCATGTAAAATTCCATTATCTTGGTTTTGGCTCATGGGTCTAACATATCAAGGTCACTTTTAAATCATAATTAGGGCATCTAACATATTAAGTAAGCTTTTTTATGAACTGAAAATATATAAACATCATTCAGCGACTTCAGTAAAGCACAAGACTAAAGCTAGAGCCTCGAGGTGTGCATCAAACTTCTCTAAGTTGACATACTAATACATATATAAAATCTTTCAATACCTAACCATTTGTAGTAGTTATTTGTTGTTTGTATTATCCAATATCCATTTATCCTTCCTCTGGCAATATATTTCCCTTGAGGGGCTATTCTTCTGCCGTTATTACCCTATATGATTTTGAGGACTCAGTCTATCCCTACTTCCCAGGGTGTCATGTGACCAAACTTGGTCAATGAGAATATTGACTGCTGCCTATGGAATTGGGAACATAATTTAAGCCATTCTAGTGAGATTAAATCCTTGACATTTTATAGAATTGTTGGGAAGAGAGACTCGCCTACTGGAATTGAAACTAGGAGCTGGGAATTGCTAGGAATCACCATATGGAAAGGGCCTAGCTGAGTATTTAAGTGACAGGTGAAAGTGGACCAAGAGATAAAGAGAAGGAGACTAGATCCTCATCCAGATGTTCTAGAGTCAAAGCGGGGTCTAGACTTTTCTGTTACATAAGCCATAATACGAACTCTTTGGCTTTAGACAGCTGGCATTAAGTTTCTGTCATTTGCCAAGTGTTTCAACTAGTATGCCATATTACTATCTTGTCCACATTTTCCTTTTGGTGATAAGAATATCATGAGGGTCTTTGGCATATGTTTTATTGAAATCTAGATATAGAATCTCTGCAGTAATTTTTGGGCCAATCAATCTGGTAATCCTTTTGTCAAAGGAAATTAGATTTATTTACTTGTAGTAAATTTTTACTGGTTCACAGTGGTCATCTCTTTTCTAAAACCGTCTGGTTAATTATCCAGTATAGAAGCTTAACTAGTTTAGAAGACAGATTTCACTTACTCTTTGCATCACTAACCACTGAGTAATATGCATTTTTTCCTCTGATCTTTTGGATATTTTCTTTTCTAAAGTCTCAGGTATATGATTCCCAAGTTTTTTGAGCATGAGTACCTTTCTTAAACACCAAAATTTACCTCAGGCTTCCAAGGGCTTGTGGTTGTACTTTCTTAGTTACTGTTTGTTGAAAAAATACATAAGGCAAAAATTATTATGAATCTATGAAATTCTGTTTTATTAGTCATAGCACCTCTAACCATTTGACAAATTATCCTACTTACATATAGGAAATATTACTTATTCAATCTGTGTATAAATCTATGTATAAATGACTCCCCAATCCCTTTCAGCCTGGCCCCATGGATAAGTGGACCAGATGGGGAAGTCCTGTTATAGTGTATTTGTTTGACGATGCCTAACATTTTATCCCCGACCCCTTTCAAATAAATGCAAGACCCCACGCTCCTTTTCTTCTAAAATCCCCTTCACTTATTCCTGTCAACCTCTATGGAGGCTGCTCTTTTGACTCTGCTCAATAGGAGTCTTGAAATGAAAAGTGATAACCTGATGGGGAAGAACATTTGGGCTCTCAAACCCACAAAGAAGCTGGAGCATGAGCTGACACCAGAAAAACTTCACTTAGAATCAGAAAGTGGGGTTGGGCATGGGGCAGTTCCCTTGGCTTTCTCTAGCAGAGGAAAAAAGAGAGACTATAGTCCCAATACTCTCAGGAGATAATTACCTGACAGACTGACCGTAATGAAAAAGCATTGCACCGCACCTTCTTAAAAGCTTTTGGTGTGTGCTTTTCCAGATAGTGGTACTCAAATGTGGACAACTGATAATGCCCAAATTTTCTTTCTGACTGCTTTAGGCAGTTTATTCTTAAAATGAGGATAAGCAAACTGCAGTTTAGGGGAAAACACACTTATTTTTACCTTAGTAAACTGATTGTCATATGGCATGTCACCTTTCTGGTTGACTCAGTGTTGATAATGTGACACATTAGCTCAAAAAAAAAAAAAA
Organism: Equus quagga; assembly: GCF_021613505.1. Taxonomy (NCBI): domain Eukaryota; kingdom Metazoa; phylum Chordata; class Mammalia; order Perissodactyla; family Equidae; genus Equus; species Equus quagga. The sequence continues at coordinate 56,129,112 of NC_060273.1, read as the reverse complement.
GGATTTTTCAGAATCAGATGCCTGTAAACACATTGCTGCTGTGCATAGGAGTTACTACCTGTGAAAGGTTGCCGGCTAGAGTCAGACACTATAACTTATAGTTGGTAATTAGTTCCTTGGACATCAAACCTTGCTTTTTCCTCCCCATGCAGCAAGCAATGAGATAGATGCTTAGTCCAGTCCCTGCTTTAATTTCTGAGAACGTGGTACACAGTGGAGACAATACTGATAAATGTATGCAAAATCTCCACATCGCTAATGATTGAAATCCTGGCAGAGGTTGTCTCCAGACACCAAGGCATAAACTCCTTGAGTGAAGAGTTTTGTAGTGCATTGTTCAGAGTCAAGTTTATCATAAGAGGTATAGCATATGAAGTTGAACGATTTCAGAAACTGGTCCTCTTAATGTCTAGGTTAATGTGAATAGCTGAAGAGCTGCCATATCTGGATTAAAATATCTTTATAAGTGGCCAGTTGTTTGAAACCTGGGTAGCAAATGTATAGTTCCCTGTGATAGTGAACACTTAGAATATAATACGAGACCTCTTATTTTTATTTTTCCTAAATATCTTTCTAGAGAGGCACTTGGTTGCATGACTCACATTAGGGGTATAGCTGTCATTCTACAAATATCCCACCAGCTTAAGTCTCAAACACCTGACGCCTGAATCACTAAACCATCCTCCAACTTGTCTTTTTATCTCTGATCCACTGTACTTTTTTTTCAGAAAAATTTCCATAAAATAGTCCTAAAGCTTATATTCTTTCTATCACCCTGCATTTGCATTTCAGGTCTACAGTCTAGGAGGAAATAAATAGCCTCCTATATGCCAGTTATTAAAAATTCAAAATTAAAAGTGACAGGGACATGTCCTTTACTTTTTGTGGTGTTGCTGCACCCTGGCTGACCTTCTTTCTTCACTCTGTCAAGTGTGTGTGTTTCAGGGACCACGCACCACAATGAGAGGCAGAGAGACAGGGTAGAAAGATCAGGATTCAGGACAGGGTCAGAAAAGTTTATCTGTGAAGGGCCAGATAGTAAATATTTTTGGCTTTGCAGGCCAATAGTCTCTGTCACAGCTACTCGACTCTGCTATTTGTAGTCTGAAAGCAGCCATACCCAATACCTAAACAAAGGCGCATGGTGTTCCAATACAATTTTATTTATGGACACAGTAATTGGAATTTCGTATAATTTTCATGTCTCATGAAATATTCTTCTTTTGATTTTTCAACCATCTAAAAATGTAAAAAACATTCTTAGCTCCTGGGCCATACAGAAACAGGCTGTGGGCCAGATTTGGCTTGCAGACTATAGTTTGCAAACCCCTTGTTTAGGAAAGAGATTGATTTGGCTGTGAATCCGAGCTCTGCCAAGTGTATGACCCTAGATATAGGTTATCTAGTTTCTCTGGACATTAGTTTGATTGTTTAATTGTGTGTGTCTGTGTGAGACAGAGAGAGAATATCTACCTGCAGGGAGGTGACATTTGATGAGTTATCACAAGCAAAACAACTAGCATGGTCTTGATCTTGTAGGGATTCAAAAATTATGACATGCCTCTGCTCTGGGAACTCAGATAATACGTCTCTGACATGTAACCTTAAAGCATCATCATCTAATGTGCACTCAATAATTACTGCTCATGTGGAAAAGACTAGATTTCATCTCTCCATTCTCTTAAGTTCTGAGGTGAAACAGCTTTGATTCAAATTCCACTGTAAGGACCTAGATAATTTTCTCAAATTCTCTGACTTTTTAATATTTCATCCTAATATGGAAAGAAATAATGATTCCCGCCACATAGGCTTGCTGTAAAAAAATTATATGACACAATGTATGTAAAATACTTAGCACCTATCCCCTAAGGATTGCTCAATAAATTAAAAATTATTAGTAGTATTAATACTAATATTGATATTAACTGGCTTCAGAGTACCTACCGGATAAAGCCCAAATTACACAAGTATATTTTAACTGTGTGATCAACTGGCCTATCCTAATCTTTCAAAATTCTTCTTTCTGTGTGCCACATGCTTCTCCTCGCTTCCTGTTTTCCTTATTCTACTCACAACTTGCTCATTCCCACTTATATGTCTTTGATCATGAGCTTTCTCTTAGCTGAAAATCTTTGCCCTAACTTTTCTTCAGTGATATGCTGTCAGAACTTCCAGATTCTTCCCAGTTTCCACCTCTCTAGGGTCTTCCCTGAGAACTGTAGACCCCATTGATTTTTCTGTTCACTCTTAATACCAATAATATTTTTGTAGTGTCTAATACAGTTTTGCACCTGATTGTATATAATCTTGTTTCATTCTCTAATTATCTCATATTTATAAGTATTATCTTGGGAACCAGAGTGTGATGGCCTGTAAAGGAAGGAATGTTGAGATCTACTTGCTCTGTATCCTCCTTCTCTCTAAAATACTCTCCATCACTTTGAGCACCTCTCAGCTGACTGATGTAGGGACTTAAGTAAACTAACCCTGTGCTATTCCTGATCCTGGATCCTATCCTGATCCCAATCCCATAGGAAAGAGCTTCATATGATGGAATACTCTACCCACTGGAGGTCGTGATACACTTCCTATTTTCCCTATAGCTGCTTACCTGTAATATCCTTGCTCGAGTTCTGCTGTTCCTGCTGCCTCTGATGACAGAGACACATTTTACTCCTAACATCAGTTTATTTTGTTCACATTTTTAAGCAAATCTTTAATGTTACACCTAAGCAAAATCTATCGTTTTAAAAATGTTGAGTTTTTGGGTTCCCCTTTGACTATTTCATGTAGATTCTGAATTATTCCCCATGTGAGGCCTGATTTTTTTCACTGGAGTTTATTAGGAGCCCATTTAATTGTGATTCATTGGGTAACATTTGGCAAGACTAGATGAGGTCATTTAAACAGAGATTTTGCACTTCTGGACACATTTTCTTTTGTCGCATTAGAGATTAGGGAGAAGTGAATTTTCTTTTCCTCATCTTGCCTTTTTTGCTCAAATATTGTATATGCAATTTTTTTTCTCCAGAGGGAGAGGAAAAGCCCAAAGAGTTGGACCTGGAAGAAGGGTAACAACGTGATGACATTGTTACTTTCTGCCAGTGAGTCATCCCTTCTTCTCAGTGCCTCTGGCCAAGGAGGTTCCAATCAAATGCCCTTCCAAGCTTGTGATTTCCTCTACCCCATCAGCCACAGGGCACACCGCAGGGTAATGTGTGATGCTGCTCTGCCCTGCAGACTAGACCTTCTGGTTTCACAATTCCACAGCCCCATGCACAGAGGAGAGGGAAACTGCCTTGGTATTGAGTTGTAGAGTAGAGAGAATGGGAAGAGACTTAGGTGAAAAAATTATTTGCCAGCTCCTCTGTTGGCCTTCTCCTATCTCCTTCAGCAGGAGAAGATATCAAGCTGCTGAAATCTAAAACAATAGGAAAATCAAGACCGGCATCTTCTGGAATAAATCACTTCCCCTGAGCACTGGAGAGAATGGCATTAAGCCCCGGTACTGGTCAGAAAGCCTGGGCATCTATCTGAGAGCTCTGAACAAGAAAAAGAAATGAAAAGGAAGGCATCTCCTAATTATAACAGAAGCAAGAAGGAGAAACATTTTTCAGCTCCAGCTCTGTCCTTCCTTGCTTTCTCCTTTTGTTTGGGCAGCAATCGCAGACCCATATGCTAAGCGGTGGAAGATATGTTTCAGAAGCATTTGTCTCCTTGGGAGCCTTCTAAGCTTGTTTTATTGGCAGCTATGAAATCACCACTGGGTCTGTCACGTGGTTATTCTACAGATGGTTTGCATGGGTGGCTTTCTTCTACTGGATGAAATTTCCCTTTGGACTCCAGTTTGGATTTAAGAAATTCATGCACTACTAGTCTTTACTTTCTTTTGATAAAATTCTCGCAGTTTTTTCCACCTGTAGACCTATTGTCCTCTGGAGTTTTTGATGGGGAGGAGCAAAGCAACATGATGGAGGCCCAGTTGCATAGCAGTGATGCAAAGGAACAATCTCGGAAACTTCGTCAGTCATCCATGGTCAGTCCTAGTTTCGAGGGTGACAGGGGTCTGGCAGTTTTCTCGGTACAGAAACCAGCATCCATTGGAAACTAAGAATCATCTTATAGAATTTCACCTAAAGGCAGATGACAACACTTCTATTACATTTGTAGGTTGAGGTTTTTTCTCTTCTCCTCCTCTTCTCCAAAACAATCAGTTACACATGCAGTTTACGTATGCCAAGGACATGAGAGAGCACAGGCATTTCAGATATACTCATTTCAGTATTATCTCTTGAAAAACAGAATGCAAAAGCATATAGGGCAGGCCTGGTGATGTGGTGGTTAGCTTCGTGCGCTCAGCTTTGGTGGCCTGGGGTTCATGGGTTTGGATCCCAGGCACAGACCTGCACACCGCTCATCAAGCCATGCTGTGGTAGGCATCCCACATGTGAAGTAGAGGAAGATGGTCACAGATGTTAGCTCAGGGACAATCTTCCCCAGCAAAAACAGGAAGATTGGCAACAGATGTTAGTTCAAGGCCAATCTTCTTAATCAAAAAAAAAAAAAAGTATAAAATGGATCAATTTAGTTTGCAGGGGAGAAAAGTTACACTGTAACTTTTTAAAGATTTTGGTTCATTTTTATTTCTTCAATTGCTAAAAAAAATTTAAACTGATTCTACTTTTCACAGGATAGAGGAGGTGACTGACTGGTGTGTCATGGAATGGCTTTTTAGAGTTATACAGAAATGGGTTTGAATGGCTACACAGTTGCTCACTGGTGGGTGGAATCTGGTATGTTATTTGACATTTCTGAGTCTGGTTTTCCATCTGTAAAATGGGGATACATGGCCTTACTCAGGGTTGATGTGAGGATTACACGATATAACATACAAAATCTTGGCAAGCGATTGTCACCTAATAATTTCAGCTACTGTTTATTGAGTGCTCTCTCTTTGGTAGGCTCTGCTTTTTGCATTATATATGTCTTAACTCAGCTAATTCTTATAACAACTTTACATGCTAAGTAATATTATAACCCCATGCTCAGATGGAGAAACTAAGGCAGAAAAAGTTTAACTTTCCCAAGGATATAAGGGGGGTGATTATTGGTGATAGGGTTTGCATCTGTGCTCTTGATCACTACTCTATTTTGGCCCTCGTGTAGTATGTAGATGACAAAAAAGTCTTAATTCTCCTTGTTCCCAAATTTCTGGGCCTTTATTTACCTCATTTGTAAAACTGATGTGATTAGACCAGCGACCATTAAAAGAGGTACCCTTTAGAAACACTGGGAGGACATCTTCAAACTGGAGAAGGCTGGACCTGGTCTGATGATGATTCCAATTTTGTAGTATTTATTTATTTGAGGTCTTGGAATATAAATTATTCTTATGCAAAAGTTATTCTTATTCAAAGCACCAGAAAGGTAATCAAGGTAGAAAAAGTCATACTAACCAACAAAACATTCTTAACTTTCTGTTTTCTGAGATTTTGCATTAATCCAGATGCAGAATAAAATCTTTGCTTTTGAAAATGGGAAAATATGTCTCCTCTCAGAGGGTAACTAGAGTCAAGATATGGCTATAATTTTTGCCTCTCCAATGTTTCACCGCCTGGTTCTCCTTTGTAAGTGACCTTGGGGCTTTAAGATATTCACATGGAGCTGTCATGCTTTTTGTGGTTTAAACAATCCTCATGTCAGCAATGTGTTTGGTGGCAGCCTCCCCCTTCTTACATGGCAGTTGTACAATACAGGCTTTTAAGCCACTCAACAGAATTACCCCCATGCTGCTTTCTTTTCCTGGTATGTCTTTGCCCTTAGTTCATTTTTAGCATTTATAAAGGATCTATGTTTTTTATTAGCATTCATCTGCACCAAGCATAAGTTGTGGTCAAATTCCTCAATATTAATAAGTGGCAGACAAATTTTTTTATGGCATGGGAAAGAAAAAAAGTGAATTTCAGTTTACTGTGCTTCTAAATATTAATCTAAATAGATCTCTTTCTTATTACATCAACCAGCTTATCATCTTTACAGATGCCTGTGCCCATTCCAACTTAAAGTAATAGGGTAACATCTGTTGACCCAGAACAGGCAACAGGCAATGAGTGTATGTGTGTGTGTGTGCACATAGTTCTTTGAGGGCATCTATAGTTTACAAATAACACACACTAGGGACCTGCCCAGTGGCTTAGTGATTAATTTTGCTTGTTCCGCTTCGGTGGCCCGGGGTTCGCAGGTTCGGATCTTGGGTGCAGACCTACACACCACTCATCAAGCCATGCTGTGACGGCATCCTGCATACAAAATAGAGGAAGATTGGCACAAGTGTTTGCTCAGGGCCAATCTTCCTCACCAACAAAAACCCCTACCGAACCACATAATATCAAAACTCATTGTGAAACTTACAACAGACACTCAGAATATCTGAGGATTGGATATTGGGCATTGTCAGGAAATCAAAACCTACAAACAGCTGTCTTTTTAAAATTATCCCTTGCACAGAATATAAGAAAGAAAGCAAGTGTTGAGCAGCATACAAGAATAAATTTTTTAAAATAGTCAGGTTTGATTGAGTGCTTTCCATGTCAAAGTCACTGTTCTAAGTGCTCTAGTTTACGTTAATCATCACAGCAACCCTGTGAGATAGGTGCTGTTATTGCTTTCCCATTTCTCAGATGAAGAAACTGAGTCTCAGAGACATTAAACCGCTCATCTTAGGTCTTCAAGCTAGAAATGGTGGAGTCAAGATTTAATCTGATTCTATAGCCTGAGCTCTTTATCACTGTATGGCACGGCTTCCCAATTGGGTGAATCAATAGGTCAGAGGTCCAAGTATCCCACCATTAGAAGTAAAATGCTGTTGTTGACATGACTAAGAGGAAGCACGGGAGCACCCTTTAGCTGCTGTGAAAATCAAGTTGCTCAGCCAGAAAATTGAGAGACATGGGAAAAGCAAGGAAAACCACAGAATGGAGAAGGCTAAGGAAGAATGGGAAAGAGAGGCTACAGATAACAGAAGAAGCTATGGAGAGGCAAAGGAGCTTGTTAGTCTGAAGAGTAGAGAAGAATGCTGACTATAAGGAAAGAGAGAAGAAGACCGCTCTTTAACAAGCTGCTGACAACTCCTCACCCCCTCAGAGCACCGTGGTGCCACATTAAAGATGCATCCATCATTGGACCGCTCTACAGTGGGAGTGGGTGCTGAGGCATTTAGCAAAAGGACCAGTCAGGTCTTGCTTTCTGCCTTAGCATCTGAGAGTATGAATCATCATTTTCACCTAATCCCACTTTGTGCTAATCAGGACACATGATGGGAAGGCTTAATTGGGAATGACATGAAGTCATTCATTCTGCTGCAATGCAAAATTAAGCTATGTTATAGAATATACAAGTTATAACTTAAAACATATAACATAAAATCTATAGTTTAAAATACATCCCCAAGTGTGTAGTCCAAACTTGAAGGAAAATCACAGAGTACTCCTCCAAGGAAATGAATTTTAATTTTATGTTTAAGCAAACACAGGCGGGATACATGGTATGTAATTGACTCTCAATAGATGAGGGAAACAAAGAGGGAGGAAATAAAGAGGAACAAAAGAGTGGGAAGAGAGATGGTAAGCAAGAACGGTAGGGAGAGGAAAAGAGGACTGAACACGTGTAGAAACAACCAGTTAGGTGAGTGTTGTCTTCCCATTAACTTTGGTGACGCTGAATGAAACACGGCAGAAAGTTAAACACGTCTAGTAGAAATAAACCAGTAACGCATAGAGCCGCAAAACAATTTAATGGCTATTTCAGAGCAAAGACTTCGAAACAAAACCGACACTTGAACAGTTTTAAATGGCTGATTAAACTCATCTATTTTATTTTAAACTAGTTTAATTGAACCTTAATCTTCCATAAACTCTAATTTCTATAAAAATGATAAGTAATAGGGAATTATCATTATCCCTGAGCTTTCTGATATGCCAAATATTTAACAAAGTGACTTAGAATATACATCTCTGGCCAATTCATTGAGCTTTTGGTACATTCCATCAACGATCCTTTCAGAATGGCAGACACCTAAAGAGAGTAAAGCTACTGTCACACAAAGCAGAGTTTATCATGAAGGAGCAGAGATGGTGTCCTAAACTTTTTTTTTTAGCCTTCTGTATAGATATTGATATTGCTGTACATTTGATCTAACCATAGGACCAAAATCTTAATCAGAACAGCGATTTTTTAGAAAGTGATTTTACATTGAAAGAACGTTGAAGCTCACTGTAACTTTAAAGGTCAAATGATTGTTTCTTATACTCGAATCTCTGAACATTCAAGAGTCTTTTTTAAAAATTGTGAACGTATATCCTAGCTCTATGTTATCAACTTCTGGTTATAAACCATATGCAGATTTTCCAGTATTCCCTCTTTAAAACTCTCTTGAATGGTGCTGGATTTTTGACACTTTGTTCCCACCAGTGGATTCACTGTGAGTGAGTCAGAAAGACCTATAGGTGCAGACTTACAAGAAGAGGATTTTACTCCTTGTGTTACTTATGCAGGAATCCTACACTGTGCCCTGACTCTTGTTGACAAGACAAAGAAAAAGGACAGCACCACGGAACAAGATCATTTCCCAGAGGAGGAGGAAATTGCTGCAGAGATTGATATTTTGAGCTTTGATTCTCTAATAAATTTTGTACAAAGTTGGCTCTGTTATGTCTTGTAGAAGTCTGACTGTGAATACTCTTTTCTCCGTTTTTTTTAAGAAAAATGCAAATATCTTAAGTAAAGCCAGCTAACGCTAGAGGATTTTTTTTAAGAAAATAAATTCTTACTATAGGGTTTCTATTCATTTAAGTCTGCAACCCACTAGGTTTTACACCTATGAAACAGTATCGTAACTGATGATTATAATGAATGCCTTATGCTATTAAGAAAATGTAAATCCTTATCTATACTAAAGAAGGCAGAAATGTGTGCAACAATTTTAGAAAGAATTCTACTCCCCAACAGTTAACAATCTTAAAATTTGTTTTCCTGAAGTGTTATATTAACTACTTGGAAAAATTCAATTATATACATCAACTTTTGATGCCCAATGAGCTAATCTATTTCTCCCCAAGTAAATAATCCATTTTGGGCATATTGTATAGAATTAAATCTGGAGTAAGTTTCAGAATTTCAGTCCTGGTTTTGCCATTTCCAAGTTGTGTGACTATCATCAAGTTACTCTAACTCTAAAGAGTTAAAAATCTCAGTTTCCTCATGTAGAAAAAGAGGATAATAATGCTTATTTCACAGTGTTGAGGAATGTGCATTGAATATTCAGCACAGTGCCTGGCACACTGAGCAACCTTAATAAATGATAGATAATTTTACTTTAAATATTTTACTTTAAATGTATTTGGAAGCAATGCATGAGTTTCTAAACATTAATTAATGGCAATATAGTTTCTAACAACTTTGAAGTCATGCCCTCTAAGTATAATGAGGATGAAATTCTCAACACGAAGGTGTAAGTTCATCAATACTCATTAGTCCTGCTGTGTCCCTTCATGATCTCCAGCAGTTCAAACAATCTCCCAAAATTTCAACTGCTAGAAGATTAGATTCTGTAGTCAAATAGTGTCCAAGTTACCTTATTGTTCCCTGCCTAGGCCGTGTCAGGGCCATACACACACAGCCTCAATCTATAGAGCAAGAGAAGGCAGCCAGGAAGGACCTAAGGTGTTTATAATCAGTAAATAAGCAGTAGAAAGTCTCCATTTAGTGAACACATACTATGAACCAGGCGCTAGGATGAATGTTATGGGCACAAGATTTAATTTAGCGTAGTGTTTATGAGAATGGGTTCTAAATCAGATAGCATTAGGTTGAAGTCTTGACTCTGCCCTCCTTAGCTGGATGAACTTGGTATGCTTTCTTTTCCTTGTTTTCTAAAATGTGGATGACAATATATGCACTTCAGAGTGCTGTTGTGAGGGTTAAATGGAATAATTAATGTTAAGGGTATTTAGAATATTGTAAGCTTCTTCTTGAATCTCTTCCTTCTTTTGCCTCTCATGATACCCTCTGGTTTCCCTCCAGCCTCACAATCTGCTTCTTCTCAGTCTCCCTGGCACTTCACTGCTTTGCTTGCCTGGAATTGGAGTGCCTAAAGGCTCTTAACTTTGGTCCTTCTCTCTATCTACACACTCACCTTAGGTGGCCTCATCCAATCCCATGTCTTAAGACACATGTGTCCCCAATGAAAGCTCTAACTTCCAACTTCTTAACGCTGCTGCAGTAGTTTAGAGAGGTTAAGTAAATTGGCCAAAGTCACATAGAAAGGGTCAAATTAGCATGAAATCGACATCCATCTGACACTGAAATCCAATCTATTAAAAACGCAGGGAGGAGAGAGAGAAAAGCAAATGATTTAGGACCAGTCACCCAAGTACCAACTTCTAAACTCAATAAAAAGAGAAGGAACCATTTGAATGTTTACTTGACTTGCTATTTCTGAAGAAATGCAGTTTTCCGTATGACAGTGCAGCTTATCCTTTAATTAAAATTTTAAAAACAGTTTTTGAAGGTTAAGAGTTCTATATAAAACTTCACATCATTTTCAAGGAACATTAATGAAAATTATTAATTGTTATAGCTCATTTATAAGAAGCTAGATGAGAATATTATGAAAAATTAGTGAAATTATTATCAGATGGAATAATTAAAGATCAATTGTGAAATAATCACATAATTCTAGCTATACGCTGTATTGCTCTTCATTAATCAAAGATAATCTGGAATTGCAATACTTAATTAAATGCAAAAAAGTGTTTGTATGTTCTGGCTCTGAAAGGAGATAATTGGAGAGTACAGAATCTGTACAGTTGTCAGCTTTTGCAGATTTTTTGAGTTTAGAAATGTAAATTCTACAGAGTGAGGGTTGGTCATTTTGCAGACTGTTGGAGTCTAACTAAAATAGATACTCCTATTTTCAATAAAATAATATTGTTTTCTTAATATTTAAAAAAGTAGATTTTAATTCATCAATAAGAAGAAAATAATGCATCTAATTATGGCAGATATATTAGATCTCAAAGTCCATGAGCAAATTCCATCTCACTTTGCTCTCTTTGCTGCCAAAGTAGTGACCTGCTGGCTAAAATCTTCAGTGCTCCTCAAAAGAAGTAATTCGTTCATTTTTCCAATTGTAGAAGGAAGGCCATTTTTAATAGACGGACATGTATAATATATAAAATATATAAAGCCATATATAATACTCATATCAATGTTTATATCTCTGCAGGAACCATTATGAAGGTACACATCAATTTCAAATGTGACTTTGTTTTACTTTATTAAGATAAAGTTTACATACAATAAAATGTACCTACTTAAGATATATATCAATGAATTTGGCAAATATATACACTCATGGTGTCACCATGACCATCAAGGTATAGAACATTTCAATCACTCCAAAAAGGTCCTTGTACCCCATCCCAGCTGATCCCTACTCCCAGTCTTGGCACCAGATAACCACTGATCTACTTGTCTGATAGTATGGATTAGATTTGTCTTTTTTTGGAATTTCATCTAAATGGAAGAATACAACACACACTCTTTGGGGTGTGGCTTCTTTTGCTCAGCATGATACTTTTGAGATTCATTCCTCTTAACTCATCCTGTTTTTATTTCTAAGTAGTACTTCATTGAATGAATATGCCACAATTTGCTTATTGATTAACCTGTTGATAAATGTTTGGTTTATTTTCAGTTTTGAGCTATTATGAATAAAGCTAGTACGAACCATTGTGTATATGTCTTTTGTTTGGTCATATTTTAATTCACTTTTCATACTGTTTTATATTATTTGTTTGCTCTTGTTGACTGCTTCCACAAAGTGAAAATCTGTTTCAAAAATATCTCCAGGATGAGGAAGATTGGTTTCCATTCTGTATGTGGAAGTATATTACAATACAGAGAAGTTCTCGTTTGAAAAGAAAACACTTTTACATACATTGCTTCCTGGCTTCTTCACATCATTCTTTTGTAATAGGTAAGGAAGACACTCCTAGCTTACAAATTTGTTAACTGGGTTTTAAAGGAGTTAAGTGCTTTGCTCGACACCACACAATTGATACTGCTACAGTCAAGACGAGAACCTGCTTTACCATTTCTTAATCTGGTGCACTTTCTGCTCTGCCATGTAGAAAACTTTTCACTTCCTTCAAAACACATTTATTGTTTCTTCTGCTTGCTTAACACTGTGTTAGGATGTATGTAGACAATCACATAACAACAACAAAAATCCATGTGTTCCCTTGAGGAATTTATTACTTAATTGAAAAGACAATACATGTACATGAAAAAAATCGAGTACAATGGTAAGGCATTTAGTTAAGGGTGTTAGAAGTGTGTATTCTGTACTGCACTGATTACAGGTGTTGAATTTATAGATAACTAAATAGAGGGAGCTATTTGGAAGAGGTTTATTGAGGAAGTGATTTTTGTGCTCAACTCTGAAAAACAAAAAGTGTGGACTGAGAAAGAATAGGTAAGAGGAAAAGCCAAGAATGTATGTGTATGTAATGAGGAGGAATTTGGAATCAGCAGGACTGAGAGGATTTACTTTCAGACTGAGAATCTAGGGTGGAGCCAGCTGAATGTCAGGTTGAATTATATGGAATTTGCTCAGTGGACAGCAGGGAGGCCTGTGGATTCTTAAGCAACAAGAGGATAGTGGGTGACATGATACAAGTGATGTTTTTAGAAGAGATCAATTGGCCACAGCTTGCAGAATAGGGTAGATCTAGGAATAACCATCAAAGAGGCTAGTTCAAAGATTACTGTAAGCTAGGTATGAAGTTGAAGACTCAGGCCAAGGAAAAAAAAAAAGCCGAGTTTAAATGTTTTTATAAAAACACACAAGCCATTACAACTCTTCACTGAATGGTATCCTAATTCAGACGCATTCAAACAAAATGTCTTTGGAAACTTAACGTCCTGTGCTAACAGAACCAGGTTTCACAAGCATAGAAATGATTATAAAACTATGCTTTATAGCACTTAATTTTGTCCTGGAGCTTAATTCCTTTTGCTACAATTCACTGCCTGTCAACTTAGGAAGGATGCACCGAGTTGCTTATTTCAGCTTCTCTCTTTGGAGTATAGTTTAAAATAGCACCCATCAGTCTTAATCTCAACTATTTTCCAAAATGTTTCCCAAATTAATAAGTGCAGGATTGGAAGCAGTGACCCTGTAGGGGAATATGACAAAAATAGCTTATCCATAATTAGACATGAAATCTACTTTCATTGAGAGATAGGAAATTGGCCAAACCCAGCAGCTCTGTAGTGTGCTGTGTCAAGGGGTCCTTAAGTCAAGTGCTCCCCAAGTTCTCTCTTCCTGTTGCCTGGTGGTCTGGGGGATGCTTTTATATTGTTCCCCATTTTCAGGCTGCCAGTTTTAGCCTCATTCTCCATGCCCTGGGCACACATGTAGGTTGTATCCTGGTAATTAAATGAACCATCTCATAAGCAGACCTCAATTAAAGGTGTATGTGGGTCAGGACTAATTGAAGACCCCCCCCAACATATATACAGACTGGAGGTGTAACTTTTGATTGATTTGGAAGCCAAAGCAGCTTTTAACCTGAAATTTATGATAATTAAGTTAAACGACTCTTGTCTTTCTGAAATGAGGCCCTTTGGTTTTCAGTCCACTGATTGTTTCTATGCATTATGATGGGGAAGACCCCGTAAACTTGGAGAGAAGATAAACTTCGAATCCTGCTCAATGAGCATAGGATCTATAAAAGATAGTCATTTGACCTTAGACATATGACTTATCTTTCTCTTCCTCAGATTCCTCATCTGTAAAATTGGGATAATACTGGTACTTGCCCCAAAGGGTCAAGAAATACTAAAGTGACATTTAAAGTGCTAAGTATTGTGTCTGGCACATAGTAAGCACTCAAATATTAATGATTATTTTTGACCTCGTTCTTCTGCTACTATTGTTGCTTTGTTTTTGTTGTTGTTGTTCAGCCAAACCTGTAGTAATTCCTCTAAAGGTATTTTCAGTGTAACAGGGAAAACAGAAATATAAAAACCCCAAGACAGAATTTTAAAAGTTCTTTGTGTAGGTATTGCTTAATGGAAACTGTAGAAACAGCAGAAGAAAGGATAATTCTGTAAGAGCAGTCAGAGACCATTTGATGGGTCAGACGCGTTAAAGCTGAGCTTTGAAGGTAGAATTTTCAGTTTAATCTCAGACAAGGGAATGCTGCTGAAAATTTTTGAAGGGAGAATCCAACCTGTGTTTTAGGAGGTTAGCTTAAGCAATAGTGTGAAAAGGGGGTGGTATAGGAGAAAAATGAGAGGCATGGAAAGGATAGCAAACCAGGAATGTTTACTTTTTGTTGATTGTTTTTGTGAGATTATGGACCAAAAGTACAAGGAAGGCAGAGAAGTAGGAAGGAGGCTGGAGTGACATGGAGAAGGGCTATGGGAGGCCCATGATCTATGTACCACATCCAACCCATCAACAAGTTCTGTGATGGAATACTCCTCTGACATAAATCTTGAAACTCACCCACTTTTGTCCGTCTTACCTTGCTTGAACCCTCAGCAGCATTTCTCACAGTGGACCCCTCTCTGTTTCTTGAACTTCTTCCTTCTTTTGACTCCCATGACACACTCTAGTTTTCCTCTAACCCTTAGGCTTCCCCTTCTCACTCTTCTTATGTCTGCTGCTCTGCTTGCCCACAGAAGGCTCCAACTTTAGCCCTTTCTGTCTACACACTCGTCTAATTCCATGCCTTAAAACACCACCTATTTCCCAATGAGTTCCACATTTATATCTCCTTTTTTGAACTTATTCCAAACTCCAGACTTGTGCCCCTAACTTCCAATCTGACATATCCACATGGATGGATATATGATAGGCATGCCAACGTTAACATTTTAGCCATATTTTCCTTTTGGAACTTACTCTTCCCAAGCTTCTCCACCTCATAAATGGCACCACATCCACCTAACTGCTGGAGTCCGAGATCTAGAATTTTTCCTTGATTTGTTTATTTCTTCCAACCTCCATATTGATCAATAGGGGCTGTCAACATTGCCTTCAAAATCTCTGAAATCTTGCCTCTGCTCTTCATCTCTATTGCTCTCACCTGGATCTATCATGGTAACGTGTGCTAGAGTAAATATTTATGAACTGGTCTAGCTATGTCTCTTCTTGACCTTTGCAATCCATGAACTACTGAGGAGCTGGAGTGATCTGCTAAAGACCTAATTCCAATGATGTCATTTCCTTTCATAAAAGTTTTCACTTAATACCCAAACTCTCACTCAACCTCAAAAGTCCTATTTCTGCTTCATCAGCTTTTATTCTTCCTCTCCTTCTCTACTCCAGTCACACCAATTTTCTTTCTTTTCTTTGAATATATCAAGTTCGTTCCTGCTTAGTGCACTTTGTGGCTACTCATCGGTCAGTGCTTTGTTTTGATGTCCTGTCTTCAGAGAACTCTTCTTTGCTAATCTCCCAGTCTGAAGTCCCCTCCAACTCTGCCTGAATCACATCGCTCTACAGGAACCTCACGAGTTTTGTCTCTTATTTGTTTATTCATTCTGCCTCTCAGCTCTCTCCAATTAGAAAGTAAGCTTTACTAGAGCAGGAATATTACCATTTGTATTTAAAATTCTTTTCCTGACATCTAAAATAAGGCCTAACATACTCTGCCCAGTAAATAATGTTTACATGAACGGCTGTTTAATACTACCATTCTATATCCAACTTGCTATCCTTCCTTGCTTGGAATACAACAAGCTAGCTTACCATTTGTAGCACTTTAATATTCACCCTCTCTAAACTCACTGTATACCCAGGATCTTTTAAAACTGCAATCTGATCATTGCAGCCCCTGTCCCTCATAAACACACACCACACACAGGACGTGACCACATCTATTTCTCCGCTCATCCCCTGCCACTCTCCGCTTAGCTCAGCGTGCTTCTTTTTCATCTTGTTATTGTTTTCCTAAATGCACAAATAGTGGAGGAGGGTTGGAGATGGTTTCACTACCTTTTTTAGCTATCAGTATTCAGGAATGCTGTTAGTTTTCTATGCTTGCCACCTCACGGTACTGCCTGTGCACCTTGCACCAGGAGGTTTTTTCAGGCTCCTTTTTAATTTGTAAAGAGAAGGAACAGGAGGCCCAAAGGTGATTAACAGTCAGAGTAGTTCATCATTAAAGAGGTCTGAGACTTGTGGCAAACGGATGGCTGTAAGATACAGGTCAAATGGATTTTGCACTATTCAGGCTCAGGCTGAATTACAAAAATTAAATAGTGCTCTAATTAACCAGAGTAGTTAGCACATGATTCAGACCTCTGGAATTCCAGCTGATTGTGGATGAAAACAAATTGTGCTTTATAACCTATAGATAATCATAAAAAAAAAAAAAAAAACCAAACTGCTCTGGTTAGTTTTCCATGCACAGGCTTCAAGTGTGAGAAAACATTACATATTTCTGCAAAAACAGAAATAGTCTTACTCTAAAGGAGAAAAAAGGTGAATTCTATTTTTCAAAGAGAATAAAGGATTAACCTAGTGAGGGATGAAAGGAGTTTTGCATTCCATTGTGAAGTGCAGCACATCTTCTGATTTGGGCATTGTAGGACTACACCAGATGAATGAAAAAGATAGGAGATAAGATGAAAACAATATTATATGCAAGAAACCTGCCTCACTGATTGCTTTCTGAAGGGATGGAGCACCCATCCTCTGCCATGTACAAGATAACACACCTGTCTGCAACATAGATGAACCTAAGATTTGCTAAATTAAGAGAATGATGACATCAGTAAAAATTACTTAAATTCCTGATAATTAGATGCAAAATATATTAGGAAACTTCTAAGAGAGACTTGAGATATGAGAGGACACTGTGCAAATATTAGAGAAATTTTGGGGTTAGAGCCTCTGTACATAAAATAAAAAATAAAATGAAATCTTATTTTACTATTGCACTGAAGAAGCATTGGGAAATCACTGTGAAATGTGGGCAAATATAATAGCTGAGAAATGGAGCAGGCAAGTGGTTGCTTTAGAAGTTTAAAAGAAAAATAACAAAGGGAAAAATAAAATAAAAATCCTGTACTTTCAAATATCAAAATTTCAAAAGTCTAGTAAAATATTTCAATTTTAAGGGTTAATTTTACACTTTTTACAATGTCACTTCCATTTTTAATTTTCTGTTAAAAATAATGAGGCTAATAATAATAGCTAACATTTATTGAGCTTTCACTATGTGTCAGGTACTATGTTAAACACATTCATTACCACATTTAAGCTCATGACTCCGTGGAAGTGAGAATTGCTATCTGTGTTTTACAGATGAGGAAACTGTGATTCACAAACTTATAGTAAATTGCCCAAGAACTCATAGATAGCAAAACAGTGAGTTATGAATCTAAGGGTTTCTGGCTCTAAAACCCATGTTTTTAACCCCTTTCCTATGCTACCTCCCTAATTTAAAAAGTATCTTTTCCATGGAAATGAAATGAACAGGTGATTAGTCTACAGTCTGCTTATATGAATTGCACTTATAAAGGACTATGGTCCACTCATAATGTATTGCTCACTTCTAATTTTTATGATATTAAACTTTGGAGAAGTGGCTTGAGTGTATTCCTTTCTGTCCACTTCAGAATACCATATGTCCCAGGTCATGATGTTAACGTAGAACAAGAATTCTACGTTTTGTTCTCTTCCGTGCGTGGGCTATCCTACAGTAATCTATCACTGGTGCAGTCTAGGTTTTAGTCTTTATAAAAGATAAGAGAGTAATTCATGGATCTTGCAGAATGATGTTCTTTACACTGTATTTTTCTTTATAGCCAGTATGAGTGAAGGTATTTTATGCTCAATTATAAAAAGCTATTTAAAGTTTAAAATATTGAGGGAAATTACAGTGGAAGTTTTTACACTCCATAGCCCTATGCTCATTGGGTCATTTGTCAGACCAAAACTGATTTTCAGAATAAAATTTCTCTTAAAAGTACAGGAATATCTCAGAGAGATTGCGGGTTCAGCTCCAGACCACCGCAATAAAGCAAATAGCACAATAAAGCAAGTCACATGAATTTTTTGGTTTCCCAGTGCATATAAAAGTTATGTTTACACTATATTATAGTCTGTTAAGTGTGCAATAGCATTATGTCTAAAAAAACAATGTACATACTTTAATTAAAAATACTTTATTGCTAAAAAGAATGCTAACCATCACCTGAGCTTTCAGCGAGTCATAATCTTTTTGCTGGTGGAGGGTCTTGCCTCGATGTTGATGGCTGCTGACTGATCAGGGTGGTAGTTGCTGAAGGCTGGGGTGACTGTGGCAATCTCTCAAATGAAGACAACAATGAACTTTGCTGCATCAATTGACTCTTCTTTTCACAAATGATTTCTCTGTAGCATGCGATGCTCTTTGATAGCATTCTACCCACAGTAGAACTTCTTTCAAAATTGGAATCAGTCCTCTCAAACCCTGCTACTGCTTTATCAACTAAGTTTATCTCATATCCTAAATCCTTTCTTGTCATTTCAGCAGTCTTCACAGCATCTTCACCAAGACTAGATTCCATCTCAAGAAACCACCTTCTTTGCTCATCCATAAGATGCAACTCCTCAGCCGTTAAAGTTTTATCATGAGATTGAAGCAATTCAGTCATTTCTTCAGGCTTCGCTTTTAATTCTAGTTCTCTTGCTATTTCAACCACATCTGTAGTTCCTTCCTCCACTGAAGTCTTTAACCCCTCAAAGTCATCCATGAGGATTGGAATCAACTTCTTCCAAACTCCTGTTATAATGTTGATATATTTTTTCAATTATTTTATTGAGATCATAATGGTTTATAACGTTGTCTAGTTTCAGGTGTAGCTTATTATTTATCAATTTCTGTATAGACTGTCATGCTCACCACCAGTAGTCTATGATCTGTCACCATACATATGTGCCCTTTTACTCCTTTTGCCCAGCCCCCAGCCCCCTTCCCTTCTGGTAACCACTAATCTGTTCTTTGTATCCATGTGTTTGTTTATCTTCTATATATGAGTGAAATCATTTAGTATTTGTCTTTCTCTGTCTGGCTTATTTCACTTGACATCATACCCTCAGGGTCCATCCATGTTGTTGCTAATGAGACGACTTTGTCTTTTTATGGCTGAGTACTAGTCCATGGTAGATATATATATATACCACATATTCTTTATCCATTCTCCTGTAGAAGGGCACTTGGATTGCTTCCAAGTCTTGGCTATTGTGAATAACTCTGCAATGAACATAGAGGTGCATAAATCTCTTTGGATTATTGATTTCAATTTCTTTGGATAAATACCCAATAGCTGGAATAGCTGGATCATATGATATTTCTATTTTTAACTTTTTGAGAGATCTCCATACTGTTTTCCATAGTGGCTGAACCAGTTTTCATTCCCACCAGCAGTGTATGAGGGTTCCCTTTTCTCCACAACCTCTCCAACATTTGTTACTTTTTGTCTTGAAAATTATAGCCATTCTGACGGGTGTAAGGTGATATCTCATTGTAGTTTTGATTTACATTTCCTTAGTAATATTTCATGCTCATGAATTGGAAGAATAAGCATAGTTAAAATGTCCATATTACCTAAAGCAATCTACAGATTCAGTGCAATCCCAATCAGAATCCCAATGACGCTCCTCACAGAAATAGAACAAAGAATCCTAAAATTCATACGGAACAATAAAAGACCCCAAGTAGCTAAAGCAATCCTGATAAAAAAGAGCAAAGCTGGAGGCATCACAATCCCTGAGCTGGAGGCATCACAATCTCTCACTTCAAAACATACTACAAAGCTATAGTAATCAAAACAGCGTGATAATGCCACAAAAACAGACACACAGATCAACGGAATAGAATTGAAAGCCCAGAAGTAAAACCACACATCTACAGACAGCTAATCTTTGACAAAGGAGCTAAGAACATACAATGGAGAAAGGAAAGTCTCTTCAAAAAAGTGGCTGGACAGCCACTTGCAAGAGGATGACAGTAGACCATTATCTTGCACCATACACAAAAATTAACTCAAAATGGATTAAAGGCTTGAATGTAGGACCTGAAACAATAAAACTCCTAGGAGAAAATATAGGCAGTACACTCTGACATCAGTCTTAGCAGCATCTTTTCGAATACCATGTCTACTCAAGCAAGGGAAACAAACAAAAAAATTAACAAAGGGTACTACATCAGACTAAAAAGCTTTTGTAAGTCAAAAGAAACCATGAACAAAACGAAAAGACAACCCACTAACTGGGAGAAAATATTTGCAAATCATATATCTGACAAGGGGTTAATTTCCAAAATATATAAAGAACTCATACAACTCAACAACAAAAAACAAACAACCTGATCAAAAAATGGGCAGAGGAAATGAACAGACATTTTTCCAAAGAAGATATACAGACAGCCAACAGACACGTAATGTTGATATTCTGACCTTTTCTCAGGAATCATGAATGTTCTTAATGGCATCTAGAATGGTGAATCCTTTCCAGAAGATTTTCAATTTACTTTGGTCAGATCCATCAGAGGAATCACTATCTATGTCAGTTATAGCCTTATGAAATGTATTTCCTAAATACTGAGACTTGAAAGTCAAAATTACTTCTTGAGCCAAGGCCTGTAGAATGGATAGTTGTGTTAGCAGGCATGAGAACAACATTAATCTGGTTGTACACCTCCATCTGAGCTCTTGGGTAACCAGGTGCATTATCAATGAGCAGTAATATTTTGAAAGGAATCTCTTTTTCTAGGCAGTGGGTCTCAATAATGGGCTTAAATGTTCATTAAATCATGTTATAAACAGATATACTGTCATTGTTATTCCATTTACAGAGCACAGGGAGTGTAGAATTAGCATAATTGTTAAGGGCCCTAGGATTGTTGGAATGATAAATGAGCATTGAGTTACAACTAAGGTCACCAGCTGCATTAGCCCCTAACAAGAGAGTCAGCCTGTCCTTTGAAGCTTTGAAGCCAGGCATTGACTTCTCCTCTCTAGCTATGAAAGTCCTACCTGGCATCTTCTTCCAATAGAAGACTGTTTTGTCTACATTGAAAATCTGTTGTTTAGTGTAGCCAGCCTCATTCATTATCTTGGCTAGATCTTCTGGAGAACTTGCTGCAGCTTCTACATCAGCTCTTGCTGCTTCAACGTGCACTTTTCTGTTATAGAGATCGCTTCTCTCCTTAACTCACAAACCAGTCTCTGCTACCTTCTGACTTTTCTTCTTCAGCTTCCTCATCTCTCTCAGCCTTCATAGAATTGAAGACAGTTAGGGCCCTGCTCTGGATTAGGCTTTGGCTTAAGGGAATGTTGTGGCTGGTTTGGTCTTCTAGCCAGACCTCTAAAACTTTCTCCATATCAGCAATAAGGCTGTTTTGCTGTCTTATCATTTGTGTGTTCACTGAAGTTGCACTTTTCATTTCCTTCAAAAACTTTTCCTTTGCATTCATAACTTGGCTAACCGTTTGGTGCAAGAGGTCTAGCTTTGGGCCTGTCTCAGCTTTCAACATACCTTCCTCACTAAGTTTAATCATTTCTAGCTTTTGATTTGAAGTGAGATATGTGACTCTCCCTTTCACTTGAACAGTGAAAGCCATCGTAGGGTTATTAATTGGCCAATTTCAATATTGTTGTGGCTCAGGGAGTAGGGAGGCCGGAGGAGAGGGAGAGGCACAGGGGGAGGGCAGGTCGGTGGAGCAGTCAGAACATACACATCTCTCAATTAAGTTTGCTGTCTTATATGGGTAAATTTGTGGCACCCAAAAAAATTACAATAGTAACATCAAAGATCATTGATCACAGATCACCATAACAAACATAATAATAATGAAAAAATTTGAAATAGTGAGAGAATTACCAAAATGTGACCCATCGACATGAAGTAAGCAAATGCTGTTGGAAAAATGGCGCCGATAGACTTGCTTGACCAGGGTTGCCATAGACATTCAATTTTTAAAACCGCAGTGTCTGTGAAGCACAGTAAAATTAAGTGCAATAAAATGAGGTATGCCTATGAGCTCCTTTTAGGGAGGAGGTAGGGACAAAATGTTTACGGATTTTTTTAAATACCTTTTGAGAATTGATCTCAATTATAGGCTTATAATTTATGTCTACGCCACTAAAAATTGGATAAGTTGTAATATTAGAGCTACTGCCCTGAATCTTCTGTTACAGGTAGCAATGTCTATAGTTTCTCTCAACTTAAATGAAAGACTGCTTGTCCTTTGATAATTTATTCACTTATGCAATAAACAAATATTTATTAAGAACTTGCTATGATAAGGCACTCCTTTAATGATAAACAATGTAATTTCCTTTTCTTTATGGAGCTAACAGTCTAGTTGTGGAGAATAGGAAAAGACACAAACAATAGGAAAATGTCAAGTAAGAGGAACTGCTATGAAGAATATAAAGCAGGATGATATGATAGAATAATACTGATGGGCGGTCAGAGAGGGCCTCGCTGAAGAAGCAACATTCAATCTGAAATCTTTATGATACAAGTGAGCCATGCAAAGTTCTGGGGGGAAGAGCATTCCAGGCAGAGGAAAAAAGGTCAAAGGTCATAAAGTGAAAACATGTGCGGTGTGCTTGAGGCACAGAAAGAAAGCCAGTGTGCCTAGCATGTAGAAAATGTCAGATGGGTGTTGAGATGAAAAGGGAGATATAATTGGGGAACCATATGCCTTGGTAAGAAGTTGAGATTTTATTTTAATTGCAATAAGAAACCATTGGAGGGTGATTTGCAGCTTGGAGGATTAATTTGGGGCTATAAGATTTGTCTAAGAGCTTTGGATTTCATAGACAGGGGTACAGTTTCTGTCGGCCTCAAAAAAAAACAAGATGTGGAAAGAGATTAAGAGGGCTATTAGCCACAATGTTACATCAAAAGTAGAGCTGAAATCCTCATATCCAGAGACCACTCAATGAAATACAGTTTACACACTGAACTTAAGCACTGTTCCAGGCACTGTTTTAGGCACCGTGGATACAGCCGTGAATAAGCAAAGTTTCTTGCCTTATGTTCTAGGTAATAGAATATATAGAAGGAACATAGCAGAACACTGAGTGCTCACTGAGAGTTCTTTTTAGTAATCTATCTTCCTTGTTAGTCTTTAAGCATCAAGACTTGACTGCATCTCACATCAATTGTGATTGCCCTAGAACCTACTAAAAAGCTTGACACGTAGCAGGTACTCAATAATTCTTACCTGAACTGGATTGAAGATTATCATGCTAGCTCTAATCTCATTGATACACAGTATTCCATTGTGTGCATGTATCTTCTCTCTTTTTTCAAACCATATCCTAGTTTTGAACATAAACATTTTGGGAAATCATTTTTTTCCCAAGAAGTCTTCATGTTTTTATAGGATTTTTCTGTAGTAGTCACGATATTATCCTCATTCTGTGTCATGCAGTCTACCTGAATCCTATGAGTTTAAATCTCTACAGCAAATATCTATGTTGGACTTAAATTATGTAAAGTCGGTTAAATCCAAATTTTTTTGTAAACAATTTTTTTCATAGCCACCTAAACATGCCCTGTTTTGTTTTTGCATATCATAAAGGAAGTCATGAAATGGAGAACCTTTGTGCTTTCTATTTCTATCTATACATCCTATTATTTAAAAAAATCACTAATTTCTGACTATTACAGAAGACAGTTTAAAATACCATTGTATTTTGATCTTTTTCTGGGCTTTCCCTTTACTCTCTATGCTCCAGATCCAATGAACTATAGACAGTTCCCAGAAGCGTCCTCGTCTCTTTCATGGTGCCCATTCCACGACATTGGAATGTCTCTTCTTATTCTCCTTGCTACTTCCTTTTCAACCTTTGGGCCTTAGCTTAACTTTAACCATTTCTAAAAGCCTTTGTTAGAGCTCCCATATCTGACTTAGCTGCCTGTGTTTCTCTGATTACCAGCTTTAACACATGCTATTGTAATTTCTATTTACTCTCAGTTTGTATTTTTTTTTTTTTACCAGACTATAAACTCCCCAAGGGCTGGGACTAGATCTTAATTACAGTTCTAACTCCACCTGCTAACCCAGTGACTACGAAATAGTGAACCTTTAACAAAAATCTATTGAGTGAATGAATAAACAGATAAATTAGCCATCTTCTTCTAAGGCAGGTTATAATTTAATTTGTTCTCATTGTCTAGTACAGTTAAAAAAAAGGGCTTTGTTCATACATGTGATTTCCCAGTCTCTTGGGAGAGATTGTGTATAGTTTGATACTTATCATGTTACTTTAGAGCAATATAGCTTTCAAGTCTGAGATAGAAAAGAGAGAGAAGACAATCTAGGATTGGTATAAATCTGCCCTTAGGACCCATTTCTCAGGAAAAGCAGCAAGAATGAGCAGCACTTGAGGACCTAAGAGCAGGCAGGTGTCATTAAGAAAGAGAACAGGGCATAATTTCCACATTCACTTTCATTCCTCTGATTTTTCCAGCTTGCAAAAGCTCTGGCTTGACTGTTGACTGCCAACATCTAAGAATTGTGGTTTCTGCTGCCTTTGTACAGGAAATCAGTGTGGCTGTAGAAGAAGGAGTGAGAAATGGTGTTTCCGTCTCATGAATAAAAACTGTGCATCCTTATGTTGCTGACAAACGGCTGAAGTTACTAAACCAATGATAAACTCCCAGGGAAATATAGGTGACAAAGACACTTACTATTTTTTCTTTCTTTTTTCCCCTCTTCTAGCTCTTTACCAGCGTTCAATTCAACCCAAGGAACCAAGAACCGAGGAGGAAGGAAGTAATTGACATTCAAAGTCTCTATTTTTAGACACCTTTACACTTTCTTTTGCTTCTAACTAGCAAGGATTTTTCCAAACAAGCTTTTAATTAGCAGGTGAGTTTAATTGATATGTGGGTTTCTCAGAAGGGGAAAGGACCTCAATGTGGAGAAGGTTGGGGGAGGGACTCCATCACTCTCACTCACAATAGAAGACCATTAATTCATTTGCACCTGGATGTTTTAAAGGATCAATTTACTGTAGCAAAGAAAGAAGGCAGAGAATCAAAAGGTTGGAATCTGTCAGAGAAAAAAGAGAGGCACCACAATTTAACATGCTATGTGGATTACTTAAAACTTGAAAAAATATTCCAACTGATGTCTAAATATAGAAACTAACCTATTTACATATAGTCAGGTTTTGTCCAAGGGCTGAGAAAAGATTAATGTTTCCAGATCAATGAAGTTATTTTTTTTTAATTTTTAGTTTGAGGAAAGTAAAAAGTAAAACAAAACACATATTTAAATCACTTTCATTGGTCTTAAAGACTATTTTACTAATGTAATTGAAGGTGAGGATGTTTTATGAGTTAAATCCAAAGCAGTCTTGCTTTTTATAGGGGCAGGACAGGATGCATATCCTGTGTCCAATTTTGTAAAGTGGGAGGTTGCAGGAAGCATGGGGAGGTGTATATATCATGAATCAGAAACCATTGGTTGCATGCAACAGAGACCAATACTGGCTAATGTAAGTAGAAAAATAATAAATTGAAAGTGTATTGGCCATCTCACAGAATCAAATGAATGGCTGAAAAATCAAGCCTCCCAAACGGATAGGAACTAGAGAAGCTCTGAAATCTAGGTAACAGAAACTAGTAGAGGGTCTCGTCGAGGATATGCCAGGAGAGTGACTCAGGAAACAGGATCTGATCCATGAAGCTCGAGTCACATGTCCGCCCACTGACAGAGAAGATGAGATACTTCATTTCTACCAATATCATCTATGGTAAGAGAGAAATAGTTCTTGAAGTAAAAAATTCTAGATGCTGATGCAACTTTTGACCTACTCTAAAACTTTCTGTGTATGTGTAAACACACACACATATAGTCTATATATGCATTGTATAGATTTACAGCATTACAAAATTGTAATTATCAAATATTCTTTCAATATTCCAGCACCAATACTCCTGACCTGCTTCAAGATGAACATAGGTGTTGAATGGGCATGTTGAAATTCTGTGCCACATCAGATATTGTTAAAGTGCATATTCTCCATTAGGCAGAGTGGAAGTGTGCCTTCCAGAGCAAGAAAATTCTCCTTTTATTCCCCACAGGTAGCAACCATAAAAAAAAAAAACGGCTGCACTTTCACCCTTTAAGATGCCATTTCAGATTACTTGATATTTATTCTTTAAAAAGCCTTAAATAATAGCCTAAGAACTGGCAGAGACTTGTAGTTATTGTACAAATGGTAGTTAGAGAGAACACAGAGTCCTAGAAGAGAAGCCGGCTACGCATACATCTCCTGCCCCTAAATTTCTGCTTTAATGATGGACCCAAACTGAGATTTTTAGTGAGTATCATTACAGTAGAAAATAATTGTTTGTAATAGGAAGGGATGGTTCATTATTTAAAACTGAACCATCCTCTTCAGGATAAATTTTGGGAGCTCTTAATAGTTATCCTGAGAACTGTGTTTCCTTTTCTTTATTAGGAAACAGAATGAGTGAGGATGTTTTGAAGACTATTGCCTGACCTCATGGTTAGTCCAAATGGAAATGCATTACTGTCTTTGGCAGAGTATTTAGATTCATAACCTGGTTAACTTGGCTTATGTATAGGCACTCTGTGTATTTGTAAGAGAAATCTGAAGAGAACATCATATCCAATTACAGTTCTGCCTTGTATGATTTGTGGTCCTCTCTTTGTATCCTTCTCTAGAATGTTAGCAATGCAAGCTCTCCTAGCAAGCAGCTACTTGGGTCTAGTGTGTGCTGACGATAGGAAGGTAATGAATAAAAGAACTCTTGAATGCTGTAATTGGTGATCCAGCCTCCTAGATATACTACTGAAAATTAATTGGCCAGATGTTTTCTGCCCAACTGTAATGGGAAATAATGTAGAAGACTGAGTTTTCAACCTTCCCCAGGTGTGCACATTTGAGCAGAGAAAAGTGATTATGAGTGACATGATGACAGCTGCAGTGTCCATGTTCCACAGTGCCCTTGTGTATCTGTTATATATTTAGGATTTTTCCCCTGAGGCACCTCAGAGATATGAAAATAGACAAGGAAGAAAACCAAAAGACCCTTAAAATAGAAAAAAAGCTTGGAAGTTGTGAATATTGTATTATGTGTATATTAATTGAATTGCTATTTAGAGTTATATTTATGCCTATCACTGTTAGCTCTGGTTAGAATTCTGTGCCAGGGACAGTACTAAGCACTTTATGTTCTATGATTAACCTTCACAACTTTAGAGGTGGGTACTTACATCATCGCTACGTTTTAGACAAATTAGCTAATGTTCAGAGAGGTGGAGTCAATCTCTTACAGTTACACAGGAAGTAAGGGAGTGGATCTGGAGGCTCTTGTATAAGAGCTCATGGGCTTACCTGTTACCCGGGCCCCTAACCCCGTAAGACATTAACTGTAACATACCTACTAAGCTACAGTTTCCAAAATAGCAGGTTTGTTCATCTCTCCAAGGCAAAGTCACGGATAAGCCCATCACCTGCATTATCTGATTTAACCCATACAACCCCCCAGAGAGGTACAAAATACTGTCCCTGTTTCACAGAAGAAAATATAGATGCTACAAGAGTTTGATGAACTTGACCAAGGTCACATGCTACTACAGAACAGAGAAGGTGCTCAAACCTAGTTTTCTCTAACTCCAAAGCCCAGATGTTAACCACACGAAGCAGTGCTACAGAAAGACTATGTCTTCTGGCTGTGAAAACATAACATCTTTACTTTGATTTAAGTCCGATTTCCTTTATTGTCCTTATTCCCATGTTTACATTCATAGCAAAAGTGATTATCCTGCCATCTTCTCCTATGCAACATTTCCTGGAGCTTCAATTTTGAATGGAGCCCAGAGCATCCCCTGATTATTCCATACAATTGCCCTCAAGGACTGTTTAGGAAGAAAATGTTGTTCTTCTAATAAAACAGCACAGCTGTCTCAAAGAGCTTTTAATTCATCTTTTTAAAAGATGTGGACTTTCTAAAATAATGTCGCCCCCATTTGTCTTCTGTGAAAGAAGATATTTCAAAACCAGGAACACCTATCATAATAAACCATTAAGATGACTCCAGCCTTTCAGTGTATTTTTAGAATTTCATATTTCACCAAATGTTGTTATATATAATTCATGGTAGTGGGATGTGATGGGATATGACAGTTATCTCATTTGTGAAGAAAGACCAAATAACTCATTGTCCCACATCCACAAATAAATTATTCTTCTCCCCAAGCATAAGACTCAGTTTTGTTAGTTTCCTCACCTTAATAGATTTTCTTTTCTACATTAATACTTTTTGCAAAAGACTATGACCCTTCGTATCAATTGGGCTATTGTGAGAGAATGAAAATTCCTGGAAACTATCCTCACTGATCTAAAAATGAAGCCTTAACAAAGCAGTCTCTGCCCCTGGAAGGAAAAGGAGGCCTTGAGTGATAATTATTTTGTAGAATTTCATTCAGTGTTTCTGTCACATGTCAAACATGTGAAGAGAAAGCCTAAATTTTTCCTGCTCTTTGAGTAGATACCATCTATTTCAGCTCAAGGAAGGTCTAGGGGTCTATTTTTCTTTCTTCCCTCGATATCAAAAGGTCCTATATTTGATTCTAATATTACAGTTATATACTTGAGTCTAGAACTTCTAAAAATTAAATTTGGGGGCCTTAATGTAATGCTTTTGTTCTTAGAGCATTTAAACATATACATGAATGTAACTAAATGAAGATTTTTCCTAGTTAAATTGCACCAGTGTGTTGAGAATATGCCTCACTAAGTTTTGCCTGTATTTTCACTTCTTACTCTTCATAATCATGCATATTTCTTATGGTTTTTAATCTTACCTGGTGTGAATTTTAGTCTATGATGTCCTAGTTGATTAACTTCCTCAAGGACAGATATTTCCTATTCTTCCTTATTTTCTCAGTTTGTTGGGCATTCAAAAAATCACTTGATAACTCTCTTTTGAAGTGCAATTAATTTAATGCGGTTCAAGAAACAGACATAGTCTCACGTTACTTCCTTAAGGGTAAAGGTCAGTGTCGAAGGAGAAGAAGATGGCCAGTGAGGAATCTTTTGGAAGACATTCTAACTTATGCCTTTGTTATTTTTTTCCTCAGAAAATTTTCCATGGGAAATAGTGTGATGATGCATATTTAAGCCTTTTATCATGAAATTGTCTAAGCATGTGTTCTTAGAACAACTAAAGGTATATATACATATTTTTATCATAAACAGCCAATTTATGCTATGTAAGTTATACAGAGAGAGCGCTTAAACTTGCATTTATACATACATAAGCTAGCATAAAATAACTTACCTGATCAAGGTATTATCACGTTTGCATATTTATGTAACTATATACAATTATTCAATTACAATAGATATAGCATATGTGTATGTGTTCTATTGGCTAAATGTGTCTGTGTATGTGTGTGTGCAAACACTCATTGCATCAGGCAGCACTGATGGCTTAGCTCTAATCTTTTCTGAGGATATATGTAAGGGCAGAGGAAAAAAAAATCCAAGTTAATAGTCCCAGTATCAGCAGTACCCATACCTCAGCTGGACTTCCTGGACTTTGATATCATCCGAGGAGAAGCTAATAATAATTCTGAAAGTTAGATGCCCACTGGCCTGCACTAAGAGTTCCCCAGAAGGGGTTTTTAGAGCCCACTGCAATCGAGAGAGTTAGAGTAGTAGAGAGTGAGAGAGTAGAGTAGCGAGAGAGACCTGGAGAGACCTTTTGAGACTGCCAAATTGTTAACTACTTATTCATTTCCCATTAATTCTTGCTACTCTTCAGTCATCAGATGATGAGGACAAATAAATAAGCAGTGATTCTTCAACAGATTCTACAGAATTTGCTTGTTTACTTGGACCGGCAGTAGCTAATAGACTTTTACTGCTTACTGCTTTCAGTATTTAACATAAAGACTGAGAGGGGGAAGACTGCAGAGATAGAACTAGATGAAGATGTGGAATCAAAGGTTTTAGAGAGGGTGGCAATGGAGCAGAACACATTTTGCATGTCTTTGAAGTGCCAGTTCCTCTGGCAGGTATGTTATATTCCTGATCTCATTTAACTCTTATCCTTAAGGGTAGATTGTGTTTCTCCAGTTTTCAGATGAGGAAACTAAAATTCAGAGTGGTTAAGTGACGTGCCCATGCAGTTACTTCTAGGAAGCCTCCCTTTCCCCATCAGAGTTAGAGACAGGCATCTTTCTTCACTGTCTTCCCCTCCTCCAGCCCTTGAATTTAAGCTCTGTGAGGACTGGGACTTTGTTTATCTTATTCATTATTGTACCCCAGAGCCTGACACATTCATTAAATGTATTCAACAAATATTAATTAAATGCCTAGTATATGCCATGCACTAAAGAAATAATTAACAAACACAGTCAACACTCCTGTCCTCAAAAAGCTGACATTCTATTGGAGGGGGACAAAGAAGAAGCATAAAAATTACGTAAAATATATAGACTGGTAAATGGAGAAAGGCACTATGGAAAATAATAAAGCAGGGTAGGGAGCTTGGAAAGGAGTGGTCAGGGAGGTCTTTCCAGAGAAAGTAGCATTTGAATTAAGACTCGAGAAGGCGAAGGAGAGAGCCATGAGGTCAGATCAAAGAGTTTTCCAGGCAGAGGGAATAACCAGTGTGTAGGTGTACGGTGGCAATGGACCTGATGCTTCTGAGCCTAGCAAGGAGGCCAGTGCGGTTGGAGAGGAGTGAATGAGAAGGCAAGGTGTGGGATATCAGGTAAGACAGGTAGTGGGTAGAGGATGGGTGAAGAGGTTCTAGGCCATTGTAGGTAGTTTACTGTGAGTGAGATAAGAAGCCAAAGGAATGTATGAACAGAGGGCTTGGTGTGACCTGACTTTCTCTTCATCAGATGATCACAGATTGCTGTGCTGAGAGCAGTCTGAAAGAGGTCAAGAATGGAAGCAGGGAGAATGTTTTGGAAGTATTAATATAATTCAGGGAAGCATAACCACATATGGCTTAAACTAAGGGTGGGTGGCACTGATGGGGGTGAATAGTGTGATTCTGGATATATATTTTTAAGATAAGTCTGACAGCATAGGTATGGGGTGTGTGTGAAAGAGGTGTGCCAAGGATGACCTCAAAGATTTTGGCTTGAGCAACTGGAAAGATGGAGGCACCATTAACTGAGAGCTAATCTATTGCAAGACAGCATGTTTTGGGGAAAAGATTTAGAGCTGGGTTTGGGGCATGCTAAATTCAAGATGTCTATTAAATATCCTACCTGAGATATTAGGCTGGTGATTGGATGCCCAAGTCATCTGGAGTCCATGGGAGAGTTCAGGACTTGAGATATATATATATATGGTGTCATTAGTATAAAGGTTGTACCCAAAGCCATGGGACTGGATGCAGTCTCCATGGGCATGAGTGAGGGTCTGGTAGATACTAGTTCATAGTTGATACTTTCAAATTGTCTGCATATGAATGAACGGATGGGTGCAACAGAGGTGAAATGGGAAGAAATCTAGTTTGACATCAGAGCCATTGTGTTTCTCATTCTTTGTGTAGGTCCAGGTTTTTAGTTGCCGTGAAGAGAAAGTCTCTGGTTATTTTAAGCAACAATAACGAAAAAGGAATATTTAAAAGGAGTTGGGACATCCACAGAATTTTTTTGAGAACTAGAGAACCAGGCTTGAATGCTACATAAGCAGAAATAAGGCCTACAATTACACAGTCATTTAAACAAACAGTTATAAGTATGTTAGATTTATCAACAGGGTAAGAATAGTGATGGTAATAATGATATTTGATATTAAGGAAAAGGGAATCATTTTTAATGAATGCCTTCCATATGACAGAACATTAGTTCATTTAATGGCCCTGCTGCTTTTGTGAAATGCACATTATTATTCTCACTTTATTGATGAAGAAACTGAGGGTCAGAGGTGTTAATTAATTCTCCTAGGTCACACAAATTGTGAGCATCAGTGTCTGGATTTCCATCCAGATTTGTCTCATACCAAAACCCACACGTTTTTCATTTTACCAGACTGCCTTTCCAAAGCAACAAGTAGGGGCAGCCATTCAGAAAAAGCCTCAAATTCTTTTCAGAACACTGAGGTAGGCAGGACTGATGGCTTATTCCCAGTTAGTAGAAAGGAAAACTGGAGCTCAGTGACCTGGCCCAGCTCGACAACCTCGAAAAGCAGAACTGAAATTTGGCTCACAGTCTGCTAAATGTTAGTCTGAGCTTTCTCACCACCACTCTGAACTAAGTTTAGCAAAACTACCGGTGATGCTAATGAAAATAACTCTACTTCACCCTTTTACAAAGATTTTTACAAGTTACCGTTTGCCTTCCATCACCGATATATGTGAATGTTCTAACCACCTATTTTTGTTGATTGTAAAGTTGGATTTTTTGGGACAATCTAATGGTTCCTTTTTATACATTTCTGCTCAACTTAAATCCTAATTATGATAGCATTTTCCCCTAGTAGCACATAATTGCTCTGGATTCTACTAATTTTCACTTGATTTTTATTTAATATTTTTCTTAATCGCTTCCTCCCCCAAACCAACCCTATTTGGAAATAAAGAACTTTCTGTTTCCTCACGTTCCATCATTCTGATGTGGAGAATCAATCTCTCTCGTCAATACAATTTTTCTCTGCCTGCTTTGTCGTTTATTTCTGTATTGGATTGTCTTTCACTTTATTCCTGTGGTCCCTTTTCTTTTAAATCTTTTAAAAATTTATTTCTCCCGACTGAATCATTTCAGTTCAGTAGAACGAGATTTTGCTTGGTTTTTCTCTTTCAACATGTTATGTTTATCAGGAGATTAACATCTTTATTTTTGGGCTCTGAAGTCTCTTGAACATTTCCTCCAAGTCATTTTTATTTTCCTTCTTGTCTCCGTGGTTCTGCATTGTTAAATCTCTTCATGGCCTCTTCTCCACCTACCTTTAATTTGTCCTGTTTTCCTACATCAGCTTCTTGGGAGATTTTATTCTTCAATTTTTTACATGATGCTATCAGAAATCTTTGCTACCAGGTGCAAAGAATTATAAGTCCTCTGCTCTGTTCCGCTCTCTGCACATGTTTATTAGTAAGTGGATAGGATTGGAAGAGTTTCCATTCTTATACGAGGCTTGTCCAGAGTTATATTTATTAAAAAAGTACTTTAATCTAAAAGAAACTATATCTCAAAATAAGATTCAGTTTTATAAAACTTACTGTTATTCGGTCTTGGCAACCTACAACAAATATTTTTCTGAGTTATTACTTCATACTGAGTTATTTTAAGTTGTGATTAATATCTTAAAAATAAAAAGTACACGGGTCGGCCCCGTGGCTGAGTGATTAAGTTCGTGCGCTCCGCTGCAGGCGGCTCAGGGTTTCGTCGGTTCGAATCCTGGACATGGCACCGCTCATTGAGCCACGCTGAGGTGGCATCCCACATACCACAACTAGAAGGACTCACAACTAAGAATACACAGCTATGTACCTGGGGGCTTTGGGGAGAAAAAGGAAAAAAATAAAATCTTAAAAAAAAAAATAAATAAATAAATAAAAAATAAAAAGTACAACTGCATACAATGGACATTTTATAATTTACATTTAACTTTACTGAAGAGTATTGATAAAATTGGAGCGCCAGGTATGTGTGGTGGACAGAGCCGAGCTTTGGAGGTAAACAGATTTGAGTTTGAATCCTGGTTTCACCTCCTTCCAGGGTGTGACTTTTAGGAAAATTGGTTAATTTTTCTCAGCCAAAAATCACAAAATTTCTCTATGGACAGTTGGAAGATTAAATGTAATACCACCTATAAATGTTTTAATTCAGGGGCTAACATATTGTAAGTGCTCAATAACTTGTAGCCATTGTTATTCTTATTTTATATAAAATGTCAACATTTCTAGTCTTTTTTTTAAAATTTGAAATTATTTCCAGAAGTAGCCATGACCTTTCTCCCATCTCTTCAGTTTGAGAACATTTGTCTTCTTCCTATTAAGTGTTCATTATTTTATGGTTATAATTTGAACGCGTACTTGTCCTTATAGGAAAAAAAATGCAAAACCTAGAGAAGAAGATGTGATAAAGTATCAAGCAGATTTTGCCTTAGGAAAAGAAATCTTTAAAATGGTTAAGGGGCCAGCCTGGTGGCACAGCGGTTAAGTTTACAAGTTCCAGTTCGGCGGCTCGGGGTTCACAGGTTCAGATGCCAGGTGCGGACCTATGCACCGCTTAACAAGAAATGCTGTGGCAGGCATCTCACATATAAAATACAGGAAGATGGGCACGGATGTTAGTTCAGAGCCAGTCTTCCTCAACAACAGCAACAAAAAATCAAGCCATCCCTCATCTTTGATTCTGTCATTCAATCAGTCTCTCCAACCTTGGATTCTAATCCCCTTGATTTTTACTTTAGACCCTTAGTGACGATCTTACATGTGCATTTAATATTCCACTCACTTTAGTACCAATGAAACTTTGGTAAGAGCTTTCCGATAAAGTATCCGGTCTAATGATCAAAATCACAAACAAATCTATTAGCGTATGTCAAAAATGAGAACTGCTTAATATTAGTGTAGAATGGCATAAAGCCGGCAAAAGTGCAGAAACATAACATTATCCCCACTTCTGATCACTACTAGGGATTCATTAAACACTTGTTTTAAAGATGAAATGTTTTGGAAGCCCACAGATACCCACATATAGACTTTATTTTGTTCCTTCCTCAGTCTAGCTCTATAGTTCTAGAAATTTTGTCTGTTAAGGAATTAATTCTTTAGGGTTGCATCACATGAGACGCGTCTTCCCCATGCTGTATGTTATGAGAGATTTAAATAATTTTCATGGCTAATTTTGCCAATCTCTGATTTTTGGCTCACTTGCTACTTTAAAATCTAAGCACTGCTTCATTTGGGACCGTGCAGTCCCACTTCTCACCTACTTAGGTGGCCATTTACTAACTACAGAATAAATTTCAAGTTCTTTGATCTCTTACCCAATTCTTCAACCTCGTCTTTTATCCTTCCACAGACCCTCAAGAGCCTCACATCAGGCCTGCTCATTTTTCCCTATTACAGACTGCGCTTCTGCTTTGGAAACTTGGCCCAATCCCCTTTATCTGCAATAATCTTCCTCCATTTCCACCTGAAGAATTCCTACCTTTCTAGTAACTTTCACTTAATCACCCACAGTTGGAAATAGGGTCGCCTTCCTCTGAACTGTAGCACTCGGTTCTTAGCACACTTTCATCGCTTACCTCCACCATGCTCACTGTGGAAAAATGAGCAATGCAGAAAACCAAGAAAGAAAGAAAGAAATGACTCATTATCTGGCCCCCAGAGATAACAGCTATTAATTCAATAATATGCCTTTCTTGATTTTTTTCTTCTTCATCCTCCTCATAATTAAAAGGAGAAAAGTAGAAGTTCTATCATTGCCTTATTGTGTGTCAGATACTATTTTAAGATTTTCCAACCACTGTATTTTGTAATTTTCACAAATACTATCGGAGTATTTCATTTTTATCCTTGTTTCATAGAAAAGAAACCCAAAGCTTAGGAATTTTAAATCCGTTTCCCAGGGTCACAAACATACAAAGAGTTAGAAAGTGGATATGAGCCCACACCTCCTTCACTTCAGGGTCTTGAATCTTACCTACAACACAATGCTGCCTCTATGTACATATATGCTGCTATATATAATCACAACAAAATTATTTTTTCTTATGAAATCCGGCCATTTGTGACAACATGGATGGACCTTGAGGGTATTATGAGAAGTGAAATAAGCCAGAGGGAGAAAGTCAAATACCACCATATGATCTCACTCATAAGTAGAAGATAAAAACAACGATAAACAAACACACAGCAAAGGAGATTGGATTGGTGGTTACCATCAGGGAAGGGGGGAGGGGGGAGGGCAAAAGGGGTGATTAAGCTCACATGTGAGGGAATGGACTATAATTAATTTTGGGGTGGTGAACACGATGTAATCCTCACAGAATTCAAAATATATTATGATGTACATCTGAAAGCTATATAATGTTATAATCCAATGTTACTGCAATTAAAATAAAAAAACTTTAAGAAAAAAATGGAAAAATGAAATTTCTAAGGCTAAAAGACAGACTATATTGAAGAGACTCTAGTGACTCATTAGCTTAAAAAGGCAGACAATCATAAGAATAATAATTATGATTCACACTTGTATGATGCTTCCCACACGCCAAGCAGTGTTCTAATTGTTATATACATTAGCTTGTTTTGCCCTCGCAGTAACTTCACGGGAAAAATACTGTAATTTTCACCATTTTACAGATGTGAACACTAAGGAGCAGTGAGTTACCTGATCAACCTAAGACATTGGGATGCCCCAGCTTACAAGAGAGAACTACATACACACACCCCCACACACCCACACACACCCCCCACCCACACCCCCACAATCATGAGCTGCATAACAACGTTTTAGTCAACGACAGACTTTGTATATGATGGTGGTCCCATAAGGTTAGTACCATATAGGCTAGGTGTGTAGTAGGCTATGCCATCTAGGTTTGTGTATGTACACTCTGTGATCACACAATGACAAAATCACCTTTTGATGCATTTCTCAGAATGTACTCCGTCATTAAGTGATGCATTACTCTGTGTGTGTGTGTATATATAAAATATGCTATGTATTGTTATATTATATATGGTTATATATAACTAAATATATACGTGTATATATAACTTTTACCTTCTAACCTTCTGTTTTTATACATTTTTCCTGGTATAACCACAGTGTGCTTACCGTGGCCATCACATGGCATTTAATATGTAGTCAGCAGCTCAAAAACGCGGTATGATTCTTGAACCAGTTTTGTTTGCAGAAACAAGGCACTAACTTTAATTAACTTTAACTAGGACTGCTTATAGCTTCATGTGAGAAGAGACACAAAAAGCCCCATTAACTCTGAACATCATTTCCATGTTTTCGCCTCTGTATGCCCTCAAGATAGTACTTTTTCCCTGCTGTTCTTTGATTTTGCCTCTTTTTCCATTTTTTAAAATGTATTAGCAAAGAGTGTGAGTCTAAAATTAGTCATGTATTCACTGTAGCCTTTTAGTTCATCTAAACACATTATTTCTGGGGAAACGGTAGAAAATTTGGAGGAAAATTATATTGTAAAGGTTGAAAAATCTTGTTTTCAGGAATCCCTTCATCCAATCCATGGGTAAATTACATGGTCTCGATTTTTTCTGAGTGTATGTGAATATGTGTGTTTGAAAGATATTCTTCTAACTCCAACTCTAGAGCAATTGTCTTAAATGTGCTAATAGCAGAATCAGACTCTCCCTGTAACAAACGCTTACCTGCCTATGGTTTGGTAATATTGAATGAAAACCGCTAACTTGCAAATATTTAATGTGTAATTGTCAAAACCTGCTACATGATTGCACATGCAAACATTTTCTGAAAACTAGCATTTAAAATTACTTTTTACTGTTTTCGTGACACTAGACTTTGAAGAAATGCTTCAATGACAGCTGAAGCGAGACATTTAACAGCCACTGTCTTTTTTGTATTCTGTGCCAGGCGCAAGGACTCCTTTCCTCTTGAAAGTTTTATCATGTACAAAGCTATTAACATTATGAGGATAGGCTGAAGCATGAATAAATCCTGAGACTTACTGATGATGTCATTACGTTGGTCAATAAAATACATAGAGAGAAGGGCTTCCCACGCTACCAGCCTCGGCTAACTAAATCAGGATACACGAGCAATTAACTCTTTAATTAAGATGAATGGGTGACATTAGCCCTCCTTAAACTCTGCTCGTCAGCATTTACAAATAGAAAAAGACGGATGCCTCCTTTCCTAGAAATGTAGGTTTTATTTTTCATTCATTGACACAGTCTCATTCTTCCTACTTTGTAAACAGAGTCACCAAAGTATAGAGGTGGTTGGGGATATTTTAACAGGTTCATCTCATCAGTCATATCTCTTACTATTTAAAGACCCCATATTGGAATTTATTAGGTTTTTTTATGAAGCTAACTTTATTACTATTGAACACAGTAGCTTGCCTTTTTCCCTATTGTACACAAGGAAGAGTAGTGTCAGAATCTCATAGATGAATGCAACACAGCATGGAAACAGTATCTATCCATTTATTCTTCCAGCAGCTGTTCACTGTTGTCTGCTACTTTGCTAGTAACTTCGCTCAGGACTGGAAGTCAAGAGATAGGAGTTCCATAGTAAAAAGGAAAACAAAAAGTATCATTCTAAGAACAAAGCGTCTAAATTGGCACTGTCTAAGAGAAATATAAGGTGACTATATGCAATTTAAAATTCTCTAATATCCACATTAAAAAAATGAGAATTAATTTTAATATTTTATTTAAACCAATGTGTACAAAATATTATTTCAATATGTAATTATATATATATACACATATATGTATATATTTATATACAGATATGCACACATGGTTATGTAATCTATTTTATATATGACCTATTTTATATTATTTCTCATATGAAGTCTTTGCGATCTTAGAGCACACACACTTCAGTTCAGACTAGTTCAAAAGCCACATGTAGCTAATGGCTACCAAATTGGACAGTACAATTCCAATGTTAACAAACGGAAGAATAAATGCAAGTATATCTCTTAAATATTTGTCAGTTTAGACTAAATTTTTTAAACAAAAATTTGCCCGGTGCATAATTTTTCGTCCATTTTAAAATCAGGTAACTAGCCAAAAAATAAATAAATAACACAACTTGGACTGTCCATAGGCAAAGGAATTTCTCTGAATGAATATGATTTATTATAAACTGAATAATCACCAGTAAGCAAATCCGTTTACCGCTATGTGGGATAAAATGAAAAGACCCAAATGCAGAAAAGAGATGATGTCTTATTAACTTCCCCACTATAAATGATAAGTAGTGTATACTGTGCTTACAAGACCCTCAGCTGCATCGTTAGACAATAGAGTGGATCAGGTATTCTAATCAATAGAAAGGTACTATCTATACCATATTGATTCATTTGCTTCATATTGATTCATATATTCATTTAAATATACCATTTAAAATGAATCTCTTATTTCAGTATTTATTTCTTAACTCTGTATTTCAAATGGAAATCTTTGAATTTCAGGAATAGCAAAATCCCCATCTTTTCATACACGGCATATTCTATTTTAACTGGTCCCGTTTCTGGTTTAACTGGACTTACTAAATATTTATTGAGTTAAAAAATGAAGTGTAGAAAAATATTTTGCTTAGAGACTATATATTTTGATCTTTGCAGCTTCTTTGTCATCTCACATTACCTGGATTTTTTTCAATTTGTGGTATTTCCTCTGATAGGTAATAATAATAACAGTAATAATAATGTTAAGCAAATTATATTCAGCTTTTACTAAGTGCTAGATACTGTGTTAACTGTATTATGTATTTTATATAATAGAATCTAGCTTGGATCTGTATGTGTTAAAAAACTAACTGAAAATCAACTTCTCTGATTCTGTCTTGAAAAAACTTCTTCCCTTCATAAACACTGTGGAACTTTATAGATGCCTTTATTTTATATATGAATGAATGCATATTATTGATTTATATTACCTAAAACAGGAGGTAGAACACAGAAATCATTCAATATTTATTGAAGAAATTATTTAAGTACATTACAAGCTTTCAAATAAGGCAGTTATTTGAGAATAATCTACCGAGTGCTTTCCATGTGATAGCCTCTTTTTAAAGTGAATGAAATAAATATTTAAAAAGCTAAAAAAAAATCTTTCTTTATGATGGACGCTTGACCATGTAAAAGCTATAAACATTGAAAAGTGGTTGGACACAGTTCTCCACTTTATAGGAGCTCACAGTCTAGTGGATGAAAAGATGTTCAAATGATTCCAAAGACCACCTTACAAAATGCTTCTATAGAAGATTTGGAACAGCAAAGAGGGTTAAGTCTTCCAGGGGATAGCAGAAAACACAGGAAAGGTGGCATTCCAGGTGAGTTTAAAAGTAGACCTTTTCCAGGTATGAATGTCACAGACCAAGGGGGTACAGAAATGGGAGAGCACGTGGTGGGCTCTTTTGTGAGCAGCCTGTGAGCTTAAGAATTAGCACATAGTGGGAAGTAGCGGGATCTGAGAGTAGAAACATACAGACATATGTCTCAAAAAGAATTTGGCCTTTGTCTTTTAAGCAATGGAAAGTGATTGGAGGTTTTTAGGTAAAGACATAAAATCAGATTTGGGTTTTACACTCAATAATTGTGGTATCAAAATGGTGGATGATTTGAGAAAGCAAGACCGTAATTGCAGGCCACTGTAGCAGTCCAGGGTGAAGACAATGAGGGCCCAAGCAAGCCTAGAGGGCTAGATGTAAGGGAGGAAAGGATTCAAAACCATTTCTAAGGCAGATTCCACAGGGCTTGTTAAGGTAGACGATGAAAGGGAGACATCAAGTATAGCTCCAAAAGACTCTAACCAGGTGAATGCTAGTATTATTAAATATTAAAACTACCCTGAAATTAATTTAATCATTTTTGCTGGTTTCAAAGACGCTTTCCAGGATTTAGTAATAGTCCCTGTCAATTATTTGAGTAGTAGTTTATTGTAATGTTGTGGAAAATACCCTGAACAGGGAGTAAGAAAATCTACTTAATATACCGCCTCTGCAAATAATGCACAAGATTCTTTATTCTGAAGAGATCAAAGACAAGCATAAGGACCAAACCTATAAACAGTCTGGCTATGGAGAAGTCACTTAACTTCCCTAAGTCTGTTTCTTCCTTATAGTTTGGTATTTGCAGGAAAATTAGTAATTAAGCACATGTGTGTTTTAAAGATCCATCAAAGTAAGTGTTCTGGAGGAAAGCCTTGAAATCATCCCAAACATTCCAGAAAATATGAAAGTTAGTTAGGATTTTTATGAAATTGAGGAACATAAAACAAAGCTATATGTACTTTTTCTCACCCGCCCTCACCACCGTTCCAGCCCCAGAAAAGTTTGGTGACACTAGATGGCTATCTAAAACTACCCTTTTTCAAATCTTCCTAAAAGAAGAAAGTAATGAAAGGGTCAGGATAAGCAAAATCACAAATTGCCAAATATTTATTTGTAGTAATATAGAACATCATTATGTTCCTAATGATGTCTTATGATATCACACTTTGGATTGTTAGCAATCAAGTATTGGCCACATGACCCTTTTGGGTGTTGGGAATAGAGACCTGTGACTCTCAGCTGCAAGTAATTTGCCCTCAAGGAGACATTTGGCAACTTTTGGTTGTCACAACTGGGATTGTTGCTTACACCTACTAGACGGAGACCAGGGAGGCTGCAAAAATGTTACCGTGCATAGGACAGTCCCTCCCAACCACCACAAAAAATGATCTGGTCTGAAATGTCAACAGTGTTGAGGCTGAGGAATTCTGATATAGACCACATATGAAGTGTTTTAGGAGTCTCTGAGGGGTGCTGTCATAACTTACAGAGTTGTTTAATATTTTAAATTAGAATATAATCAAGTGGGGCAATTCAGGAATGAAGTGCTCTGAGACACTCAAATGGAAGATGGGAATATAAAGTCTGTGTTTACTTCATATTTTCTGTCAGTAAGCATGTTTTTCCCTGCTCGTAGGACCAATTCTATTTGAAGTCATTATGTGCCATTTAGCATTTTTTCTGGGAAATTGCTTTAAAAAAAATGCAAGGTGAAGTTGTAATACCAGGGAAAATGGAATGCAGAAGGAACTGGCATAGTTTTTTCTGCTTGGGAATGACACCCTCTAATGTGGTCCATTTATATCTATCTGCTTGGAAAAATGAACTTAACTTTAGAGCTAGGGTCACAAACG
Source organism: Equus quagga (assembly GCF_021613505.1). Classification (NCBI taxonomy): domain Eukaryota; kingdom Metazoa; phylum Chordata; class Mammalia; order Perissodactyla; family Equidae; genus Equus; species Equus quagga. Next base: position 56,087,159 of record NC_060273.1, on the reverse strand, counting down.
TAAATGCTTAAGGCAGGGATGATACTCACTACAGGTATGATCACTTCCACATCAGTTGGAAAAAGCTGCTGCCTCAAAATTCCCAAGCGACCCCAAGCTTCCCCAGGTGTCCTGGGTTATTTCCTGGGATCCCTCTCACCACCCTGCACACAGTGCCACAATAAAGGGTGAACTCAGCATGGCAGGGGGCCCCAGGACACTGCTTCTAGGTGTAAAACAAGGACCTGATTGGTTGAGGCCCAAGTCACACCTGCTTTTAAATATCTATCAGTCCAGGTAACGTAAATGGGTGAAGTGGCCCAGGTATAAGATGCCATAGGGATGATGACATCGAGCCTCACTGAGGAGTATACACTCAGGAGTGGTGGGGACAGCGGGGCACTGGAGAGCACATGCCTCTGTAAATATGAGCAGCCCATACTCAGCTCTGGCAGATGGTTGCCGTGTGGGAACGCAGCTCCAGCGTTGCCAGCTTTCTCAAGAGAAGCAGTGAAATCTAATGATTTTTAAACATTGGCAATTAATTCAAATGTGAAACACTATTCAGTCCCCACTGCAGCCTGTATAATCCCTTCTGGGGATAACCTGTGGGCCAGCAGTTTGCAAATTCTGCTTTAGAAGGATGGTGAGAGGAATGTCTTGATTCTCAATTCCAACATGGAATCATTTCTCCTAAATCCTAAATCCTAAAAAGGATTTCTCTGAAACAGCATTGCAGGTGAATTCAAACTGCAGTTGGTATTTGAGACAACAATGGGCCTGCCTCTTAAGGAGCCAGACAATTGACACTTGGTTTTGCCTTTCAAGGCATAAGGCTCCTATCTCCATGTGACCAAGGAAAGAGAGCCTCCATGTACTCACATGTCAATTTTGCAGGAAAATATTCCTTATAGATGGCTTCAATAGGAGCTTAATGTTATGCTCAGGTGGGTATGAAATTCAGGGACTATATTTATGATTTTACCTAAAGAAATGCATCAAGTAAAAAACAGATGCTAAATATTCTTTTATGAATAGATGCTACTAATAAAAATGCCCGGTCAAGCAATTTAAAATGAACCCAGCTAAAGGTGACAGATACATTTCACTTAATGTTAAAATCTGGAAAAGAGAAACGATTCCATAATTCTGTTCCCAAATAATTGATCTTCTAAAATGTGTCTCTTTTTTGCTTTTTATTGATACTTCATTCATTTTTTTGGGGGGGGGGGGGAGGAACATTGGCCTTGAGCTAATATCTGTTGCCAATCCACCTCTTTTTGCTTGAGGAAGATTGTCCCTGAGCCAATGTCTGTGCCAGTCCTCCTCTATTTTGTATGTGGGACGCCACCACAGCATGGCAGGGATGAGTGGTGTATAGGTCCCTGCCCAGGGTCGGAACCTCAAACCCCAGCCTGCTGAAGTGCAGTGAGCGAACTTAACCACTACACCACAAGGTTGGCCCACCAATTTTTTGACTATTGGGGGACATTTGGATTACTTAAGAAAGTATTTACTGTCCCATCCCAATTTTAAGATCTTTATCCCAGAGTAATAATTTGCATAACAGCAAGATTATGACAAACATTTCAGTGAAAACCCTGGCGGAGAAAAGCATCAAGTTTTCAACACAGGGCCTAACTGTAGAAGTCTTTGTTACCAAGCTGAACCTGTAAGGGGACAGGTAAATGGCATGAAAGGTAGGTAACATGCATGGGGGTTAAAAGTGACTCATTTCCTGTAGCCAGGTATGAAAATCCAAAAAAGCAATAAAAGGAATAGAAAGGGTTCAAATGAGCAAGAGCCACTCAATTCACAGCAACAATCGTATCATGGATGGTTACTCCTGGAAGATTCTTTCCCAAAAATAACCTTCAGCTCTTCCCTGCTATAGCAGAGGAAATTGAGGCCTGGAAAGGTGATGTAACAGAAGCTTCCAAAGGCACAGAGCCAATTTTCTGATGACTGTTCTGTTTATTGTATTTCCCTCAGCTACTGTTCTTGCTGCCATATTTCTTATGGTCAATTCATACGATGGGGTAAGAAAATACGAGAAGAAATCCATGGGGGTGTGTGTGTGTGTGTGAGTGCACATGTGTGGGTGCTATTTGTTGGTAATTCTGTTCATGTGTTCAAGGAGGAAGAAGTTGCACCTAAGAAGTAAAACAAGCTTTTAGTGTTGTAATAATTCTCAAGTGTCATGCTGAGTAAGTCAAGAGCTGTTAGTATTCACAATAACCTATATTGGTTCTGAGGAAAGGAAGGTTTTCAAGAAGAAGGAAGGGGTATTTACTGAGAGCCTGTTATGTGCTTTCTCTTAACATATATTATTTAACTGCAACCTTACAAAAGCCTGAGTCTGGGACTCAGAGAGCAAAGTAGCTTTCATAAAGCCATGCTACTGATCACTGGCAGAGCTGGCAGTATGGTGTAGGGGGTAGAGCACACCTCTGTAGCTCACTGCTTGGGTTTGAACCTCAGACTCCAACACTCCCAAAGATGGAAGCCCTTGGGCTACTTACTTGAAGCTCTAAGTGTGAATTCTCTCAGCAGAACCGGAATAACAGTTCTCACCCTTTTTGTATAATGGGAATAAAAACTTATAGTAGTAACTCTTAACGTCATTTGAAAGATTCATTGAAAAATCCATGAAAAACACTTAGCTCGTGTTTGGTGCATAGTAAATGTTCAGGAAATATTAGCTGTTATTATTGTTACCATTACTCCTGAGGTTCTGGGATGCATGCATTTCTCACAGTAGCACACATGTTCTCTATACCCCTAATCACAGTTTACCACCTTGCATGTTACACTGATACGTTAACATTTCGTAATGAAGATTTCCATTTTTCAAGGATCAGGCATTTTAGCAATAGTTTATCTTCATAATGGGTTTCTAATGAAGAAAGTGTTAACAATGCTCAGTTGAAAATTAGGCTGGGTGATTGAACTCAGAATACTTGAACACCCCCTACCCTTTTACTAATCATGGACACTTTGACCACTTTCCTAATGTGATTCACGCAGATTAAGTCTTTTGTTTATTGATTGGCCAAATATATGCAGGGCGAATGTATGCTACTTCATCCTTGGCTCTTCCAAGGGAGACTGTTACCATGGTAACAAAGGCATCCTTTGACTCCTATTTCTACACAGAGTTATAGAAATGCTTCTTTAAAAATACTTACAACAATATTTAATGTCGAATCTAAAGTAATTTTTCTCATTGTTTGGGGAGCAAAATTGATTTTCTCTGGGCAAAGTTTGTTTGGCTGCCCAAATGTACTGTTTATACTAATGTGTTCCACCAAATTTCTTTAAAAGCCAGTTAAACGTATTTTGTCTTAACTTCTAATCTAATTTCATCATTTGGAAGTGCCTCTTGCTGCACCGTGCCTATTTTGATTTGGAAATAGTGCACATTCCATCTTTGCTATGTCAGGGTAAGGTGGAGGGGAACAGAATGAATCATTCGATTTCTTGTATCAGAGAACAGTATGTGTGCCGAGGGAGGGAGAACACGTGCTCGGGTATGTTCAGGAATCTGTGGCTTATTCTAAAGCCGAGATTTTCAGGTGGCAGCTGGTGCCTGGTTTATGATTCCAGTGGTTCAAAACCCATTCTTTCCCAAGAGGCATCTGTTTTAATTTTTTTTAATTAAAAATAACTTTTGTTGTTCTCATTACAAGAACAATAGATGATCATTTCAAAAGATTCAGAAAATACAGATAAACAAAAGAAAGATGCCCATAATTGCATTTTCTACAGATAACCACTGTTACTATCTGGGTGTATTCTTCCAGAATTTTATGTGTTTATACATCTATTTTATTTCACAAAACACGACCATACCTATTTATGATTCTGTAACTTGCTTTTTTCATTTAACCATGCACTGGTGCTGCTGACATGTTGAGAGATCACTTCTAAAGCTTTGCGTTTAAGGGCTGCAAAGTTGTTGTTGGACATTGCTAAGTTGAATTAATACTCATTTGCTGAATATTTAGGTGATATCTGTATATATCCTTCATTTAGGCAGAATAGTAATGAATTTCTTGATATGTTAGCCCTTGTATACACTTTTTATATACATTTAAATAAGAAAAGATAGAGACATATTCTTGCATCTTATCTTGGTGGAAGGCATGTGAGGGTGTGGTTGAGGTGGCTCTTCAGTATGCCTCCACTTCCCCTTAATGAGAAGACATCCAGACACCACTAATAGCGTCTTCATCCAGGAGTCATAGCAATGAACTTGACATCAGTCATCCTCTGTGACCCTGAGCCATTCAAATACTGAACTCTAGCTTCAGTTTCCTAGGATCTTGGGAGTAATTTTTGCTTCTTTTATTTGTTCCACAAACATTTATTGAAAATCAATTATATCCTAGTACTCTGCTGTCCTTTGTGAATTACACCACCTACGCATACCTCAGCCCTGACTCCACTGTGCATTAACACGTACACAAGCATCTAAGTTAAGGATGTTGTAAAACAGCACGGGCTTTCACTTCTGAGAATCAGGGTCTGAATCCCAAGTCTCCTGCTTAATAGTTAATATTTCTGAGACTCAGTTTTCTCATCTTTGGAATCATGAAAATAAAACTTATTTTAAGTTTTGTTTTTCTTTTCAGGATTCAATGACTTAATATATGGAAAGAGTTAGGTATGATGCCTGCATACAGTAAGATAATGGCATGGTGATGCAAATGGCAATGGGAAAGCATGGAGGAGGGAGCCACTCATCCTCCCAAGGGGGATCAGGAAGGCATCTGACTCCGAGTTCTGCACGTAATAGACTAAGCACAGAGCTGCAAGTTTAAAACTCCATGTCTAAGTGCCAGCTCTCCATGACTCACTGCCTGACCTTGGGTTAACCACTTAGTCTTTCTCTGCCTTGGTTTTCCTCTCCATAATATGAGCGTAATAACTCTTACCCACCTTGCTAGGGCAGGGATGATTAATCAGAGTTTATAAAACTCCATATATCTTTTGGGTATGAAGTCTAGTAAGGTCGGAAAGTATTATTACTATTAACTGCTTTCTTAATATCTAAACCAGCATGCCAGGGACTGCTGAATAGAGTACCCTAGAGTTACACCCTCATCCTATGTCGCTGTCAAGAATCTCAATTCCTTTAGCCCTGCTCCTGCAGATATCAGTTTTTCTACAGCTGTAATACTCACTCTTGAACAGGAAGCAATCAATTTCCTGCTTATACCCAAGTGTCCATAGCCACCCATACCCATAAGCAATGTTTATTCCTTTAACAAATATTTATTGAACATTTGGAAGATGCTGTACTGGATACTGGAGATACAAGGATGTAGAAAAGTCAATATGGTGCTTACCTTCAAGGTATTTAGTACGTGGTGAGTGACCTAGACTAGTAACTGGCAGTCCTATTACAGCCCAAGTGTCCTGATGGAAGATATATAGAGCCTGAGGGGAACACAATATGCACATCTGTAATTAGCAAAGTCTTCCTGCTAGAAGTGATATCTAAATGAAAACTGAGAGAGAGGCAACCTTATAGCTAGGTAAATTTGTGGGAAAGCAGGGGATAAAAGGAAAGAATGTTCTAGGAAGAAGGGAATTATCAATGGCCTACAATGAATGAACAAGATCTGTTAAAGAAATTGAAAGAAGTTTCATAGGATTGAAGCTAAAGAAAGGAGAAATGTTATATAAAAGGATACTTCCAACACAATCTAATTCCATCTTTTGATTAGGCTAGCCTCTTGACCTGACCATCGATACTCTTCACTTAATGTACCTCTCAGCCTGGGATCCTGGCTTGTCTCCAGCCTAGACATCAGAAATGACTGATTCCTCAACTCTTGGACTCCAGTCTCCCAGACCTTTAACTTCTTTTGAGTTTCTTAGTATTGATACTAATAAACTTTTATTTTGTCTGACTACTTGCTATTGTCCAATCCCTATCTGACTTTCCTTATAGCTATTGCCTATTCTTTAGTTTAGCTGTCAATCTCAGGATAATCTCAGCTGTCATTAGAGTAAATCAGAAGCCCAATTTTTAAAAATTGAAACACTGTACACAGACAGTGAAAAGACTAAAAAAGTGGGAGAGGCATATCTAGGAAGAGTTAAGTTGAATGTCACTACAGTACTCCTATGTATAACTATGAAAGGAATATGCATGATTTAGTTTCCTTCTGTGCAATCATTATTGCATATTAATTTTGCAAGCATACAATAGAAAGTCCTTGAAAATAGCACTGGTAAGTATATATATCAAAACATAAATGACATAATGAAATCTTAGACAGGAGGTGAGAATTATATTGAAAGAACTAGACCCCCAAAAAGAGAGAGAGAAAAAAAGAAACTTGTCAGTAATAAAAACATGGTATAAAACTTTAATCAACATCAGAGTTAATCACCTCATTTGGTAACTGACAGTTCAATGAAGTTTCTGTTTTAAAATCATGGGCAAAGCAGACTGCCAAGTTTTATTTGTCATCTGGTATAAGTTCAGCTATAGTCCGAGATGGTGGAAAACCTTTCTTGTTGGGTTTACCTCTTTAATCTCAAATGAAAACTGGCACTCCATCTGGATAATGTTCAACGTGACACATTTTGGGAGCCATCAACTACCTAGCCTTACAAATCAAGAACACTGATTAAATAATCAAGATTTCTGAAAAGCCTTGAGGGAGCTATACGTTTTTTGCATCAGTAATTGCCATTCTGTTTGTAGCACAAGATGTTTTTGAGCTCTGGATAAAAATTGGTGTATGACATACTGGCATTGAGTATCTTATTTGTGGGTTAGCAAGAGTTTGACATTCTTGGAAGTGATATGATAGCAAGTATAGAAATTGTGGGATATAAAAAATGTCTTAAACTAATGAAATTTGTCACTAAGAAAATGAAACAAGATAAGTAATTATTTAGTTATTTATTTTTGAGGAAGAGAATAAAGGTAATGATAATTTGGTGAGCATCTATTTAAATAAAAGATGTCATTATTCTTCCTCACAGTATGTAATATACAATGCATAGCTACATAATTATTAATTCTCCATACATAAATTTAAAAATTACTCTCCCTTAAAATAAATAGAAATGTAAAGATAGAAAATTCTGCCTGTGACACATGGTCAAACACACCTTTATGGCGATTTACAATAACCACTGCTTAAATTAGCAAGACATTGATTTGAATTATAACTGATTTCCAAGAATTGCATGCATGAAGGAGCAATTCTTTCATTAGAGATGTCAAAATTAGTCCAGAAAATATCAATGAACATTATTAATGTTATGTTCAGCTTTGGCCCTAGGCAAAATTGTCAATTTGGTGAAGTTATTCTTTGCCATTTCTCAACATCCCTTTGAAGGATTTTATTTATGCTGGTATTCAATCATTTATTCATTCAACAATTTTTTATTGAGAGCCTACTAGATGTCAAGCACAATTCTCAGTGCCAGAGATACAGCGGTGAAAAAGACAGTCAACCACCGTGTGTATAGGGAGCTTACATTCTGGAAAGTAGGGTGGAGTCAGGTGATAAAAAATCTAAATAAGTTAAGCAAAAAGAAAATTATGGATAATAGATAAATGCAAGAAGAGTAATAAAATAGGATGGTATTCTAGAGAATATCCGGGGCTACCTTAAGTCTGTTGGTCAGGGAAGACCGCTCTAATTTTCCAAGACCTTTGAGCCAACCATGGGAAAATGCAGGGAAGCACCATCACAAATGCAAGGACTCCAGCAAATGCAACAACCCCAAGGCCATGAAATTGAGACCAGGGGCATATTTGGAGTTTGATGGACAGGAAGAAGAGCTGTGCAACTGAAGAAGAATGAACAAAGAGAAAACAGTGTAGGATGAGGCAGGGGCTTTCTGCTCTGGTAGGTTCTAGTAGGCTGTGAGAGAAACTGTATTTTCAATCCGATTGGAACTGATTGCAGAGTTTAGTAGGTATCTGTCTTCTTACTTCCTTCTCTCTTAGAACTTCCTGAAAATCTTCAACTATTGTAGCTCTTCAGATAGCCCCTTTGCCTATTTTTTGTGATCTCTTCTAATAAAAGGTACCTTTCAACTTCCTACTCTCTCAGGTACCTGCCAGGTAATTTGTAAACTAATCTGATAAACCAATAAGAGTTAGAGCATTCATAGTAAATGTATCCCTCTAAGATAGCATCTTTTCTTTAAAAGAGCCTGCATTATCTAGACTTCAAGAAGTAAATACTTTGGAAATTATAGCAATTTACTAGGAAAAAAACAATTTAAGCAGCTCCTTTTTCCCCTCCTATGCAAAGGAATATCCTTGATTATGTGAAATATTCAGTTCAGCAGGCTATAAATCAGTAAGAATTATTATCATCCTTGGTTTTATGATCACTATGATTTATTAAGGCCCTCTTCTGTGCCAGGCACTATATTAGATACTTTATGTACATGATTTCATTTCATTCTCACTACCAATCCTGTAAATTCCCAATTTATAGATGAAGAAAGTGAGGCTCAAAGACTCATCCGACTTGTTCTATATTGTGGCCCTGGAATGAAAACAAGGTGTGGAAACATAAAAGGCAATCAATAACTATTTGCTGGATAAATGCATGATTGGTAAAAAAGCAAAACAAAACAATGGCCACTCAGCCTGGAAGTTATTGGGTAGAGCTGTGATTGAATTCGGCCCTCACTGACTTTGAAGCCCACTCTGTACATAACAATGCCTTCCTCAGTTAGTACATGGTGGGTTTGATTTTCTGATCCAAATCTCAGAGGAAAGTTTATTCAAAGGCGGGAAGAAATACACCCAGTGAGACAATGTCTTCCGTCCCTCGGAAGATTCCCTCCCCTCCCTTTTTCTGGTTCTGGGGAGCAATTTGCTGTATCTCCTGAGGAAATCAGGCTGATTAGATGGCTAAAGTCTTATAATTATGTTGTTTTGATAAGACCAGAACTTGCCCAAAGGTGTTTGCCGGGAACACATACTCATATATGCACGCATACACACACGAATGCATACACATTTATTGCAAATGGGAAAATGCCGTGTGGAACACAGAAAGATCCAGGCTTTGCCTCCAGTCAGTGTCTATAACCAAGCAAGCTTCTTTTTTGGGTGATGTTCAATATCTTACCAGTTGCAAAGAAAATACCCCTGTGGTGTCTAAGAATGTGATAAGAGTTATCTTCAAGGAATACAATTTTGTTCTTTGATTTTAGCGAGATCTACACATCTCTGTCAGAAGCTGAACAAGTGCCAGAGTCTTTAAAACAGAAACAAACAAGCGTGTAGCTCTGATTCACCCTTTTCAGATGTAATACTGAACTCATGCATGGGTACCCTCCTGAAAATATGATGTTTCTAGTTGTATTATAAACCTGAACTTAAGGATAAGTTAGAAGAGACTTCCCCCCGAATATGCTCTGGAAAAGCATTCATTCCATAAGTTACTATGTGGGAAGAAAACGTTCCTTGATCAAATATATTTAGGAAAAAAGGGAATTATCTGACCTCTTAGAAATTCACAGAGACTGTTATTAAAGAACCCAAGAGGTCTTGGAAAACAACTACCAACAACAATAGAACAACTTATGATGGTAAACTTTGTTTACCCAGTAAAACCCAAACGAATTTGGACACAAGACAACACTTAAAGTCCCTGGAGTTACTGATTCATGGAATATCCTTTGGAAAATGCAAACTGAGGACCTTCAAGTGGTTCTTGTTAGATAGAGAAGTAAAGTTCTTTTGTATAGATATAGCTTTTTATAAGCTCCAGTGACTTGTGGGATAATTTGTAGGATTTAAAGGAGAAACATCTTTGGGGATAATGTATGCAATTTACATATGGTGATGTTGCTTCTGACCCTATAACTGTAGACAGTAAATCATGACAGGTGGGAATGCAGACTGTCAAGTCAATTCCTAACACCGCCTCTTAACAACTTATATGACTCTGTATGACTCACTTAAATTCTTTGAATCTGACCTGTAAATAGTACTTAGCTCCAAGGAAATCTTGGAACTCATGTAAGCAAAGCGCTCAGCATTGTGCTGGGCAAATAGTAAGTGCTCAATAAGAGGCAACTGTTTTATTTATTTTTTTCTGATGTTTCTTATGAGTTTGTGCAGAACCATTCACACTCTCTTCTAGAGCCCTCTTCTTGTCAAGGCATGCATTTATAAGAAGGCCAAGTGGGTATTAACTATTTCATATATAGACCTCACAAGTGCAATTCACAAACCAAGACCAGAGTTTTATAAATGAAAAATGCAGAATTATTCCTTGCAGTGTTGCCCACGTTCTTCTTTAGCTATAACATTCAGTTAAGTGGCACTTTAAAAAGCTATTAGTGCAAAAATCACTCATATTAAAACTAGTCTTAACAATGAAAATTAGTTTTCTATAAAAATCTATGAATATCCTCTGTCCTGTTACTAAGCCTGTGCAGGGATGTCTCTTAAAAACTAAAATAAGTATCATAAAATAATCTCCCAGGGAAACTTGTAGTATGATATGATGGATTGATGTTTGCCTTAAGTACAGGCCAATGATTGCCAAACAGACATTTGTGTCTGTTTATAAAAAGGAAAAATCCCACTGCAGGTTTATAAAAAGATTTTGATACATATACGCTTGAGTTAATAATGACTTAAGTAGGATTTCTATACTATGTTGTTGGGTTTATGTTTTATCCTGGAAGCAAAACATGACAATGCTTCTTAATAATTTGGAATGACTATATGCTATTAATCTTGTTATTCATCTGCTCCAATCCAAAGGTGTCCCATCTCATTCAGAATAAAAGCGAAAGTCTTTCAAATGGGCTCTAATGCCCTCTGATCTCATCTGACCTCACCCCTCCTCTCTACTGACTCGCTCTGCCTCAACCACACCATCCTTCTTGCTGTTCCAGGCATGCTCCCGCCGTCAGGCCTTTGTATTTTCTGTTCCTTCTGCCTCGAATGCTTTTCCTCCAGACACTCACGGGATTGGTCCCCTAGTTTCTTCAGGTCTCTATTAAAATATCGCTTCCCTTAGAATTTCCTCAAATTCACCCCTGCTTTATATTTCTCCCTAGAATTTAATATTATCCAACATAGGAAAACCTGCTCATGGGAGTCAATTATTAAATTTTCAGGAATTTTGTAAGGTGATTGTTAAAATCTTGAAACTCACCATGGTGGGAATAATTATACCATGGAAATTGGCAAATACTGCCAATCAGAGCTTTTATTCTTTGAAGAGCTGTTTTACCAGAACACCACAAGACATAATAAATATTCTCTTGTTTGTATGTTTACCGTTGCCCACCACAAGTGTAGAAGCTCAGTGGGAAGAGGGGGCTTGTTTTGTTCACCACCGTCTATCTTGTGTCCTGAACAGTGTCTGATACAAAGTAAGTGATTAGTAAATATATGTGAATGAATGATTGTTGAAGATACCACAAATTAAGATTTTATGGCCTTTAATATTTGTGAAGGATGAGATTGATCCTTTCATCCATTCACTAATTTAGTCATTCAATAAACATTTCTGAGAGCCCATGTGCCAGGTATTCACACTGTTCTAGGGCTTGAGGACATTTTAATGGATAATAGAGAAATAGTTCCTACATTCATGGAGCTTACATTGTGGTAGGGGCAAGAAAAACAGTGAGCTAACACAAACAAACAAAAACAATGAAAATAGTAAGTTTAAATATTGGTACTTGTTAGAAAAAATAAGTTCAGATATTGATAACTATTAATAAAAAATAACAGAACAAAGGTAGTGGGTAGAGAGGGACTAGAGGAGAGATTGACCTTTTACATAAAGAAATCAGCTGAAGCCTTTCTGAAAGGTATGTTTTAAGTGAGATATGAATGATGCAATTAAGCCAGCCAAAGTCAGATCTAAGGAAAGAACATTCCCAGCAGAGGACACAGCAAAGTGCAGGGGTCCCGAAGTGGGAATGAGCTTGGTGCCTTGAAGAATAGACTGAGGGTTGCTAATCTTGAAACACATTGAGTTGGGGAGAGAATGGTGATGGATGAGGTCAGAAAGGCAGGCAAGGCCAGATCACTCAGAGCCTTCTGGGCCATAGGAAACCATTAGAAAGTGACATGATCTGATTTAAAGTTGACAAAGATCATCCTGGCCATGGAGGATGTTAAGAGAGCAATTGGAGGCTCCTGCAGCAGTTCAGCTCATATAAGGTAGAAATATAAAATAGATGTGAGCAAAATGGACCCCATCATGTCCTGATCATATTATAGATCAATTTAACTCAGACTTCTGCAAGCATGAAATCTTTGGCTTTTACATATTAAGAAGCTATAAAAAGATGAAATATTTTGCAACGTTAATTTAAAAGTAATATAAGCTTGATGCCCAAATGAAACAAGGAAAGTAGGAGAAAAGAAAATTATAATCTATCTCAATTAAAATTATATGTGCAAAACTCCCAGGTAGAATATTAGCATGCCAAATAAACAAATGTGTAAGAAATATTTTGTGACCAGATAGGATTTCCCCTCAAGAATTCATGGATGGTTTAGCCTTACAAAAACTATTAACATAATTAAATACATTAAAAGTTAAAGGAGGAAGGATTATATGGTCCTCTCAAAGGACCATCTCAAAATAAAATAATTTGACAAAATTAAACACTTGTTCCTTATTAAAAAAAATTAGAATCAAGGAAATCTAAGAAGACATCCTTAATATGATGAGGGTATCTACCAAAAACTTAAAACCAACATCTTAATGCTAAAAATTAGAAATATTCTTTTTTTTCACATTAGCTTTTTAAAAACTGAGATATAATTGACATACAACATTGTATAGCTTAAGGTGTACAGTTCGTTGATTTGATACATTTCTATTTTGCAATATGATTAGCATTACAGTGTTACAGCATTAGCTAACACCAAAATATTCATTTTAAAATCAAGAAAAAGTCAAGAGTCTCTTCTTCTCTTTTCTATTCCACGTTGTAAAATGACCCTAACTAATGCAAAAAGATAAAAAATGTACATAAGGAATGGAAAGGAAGAAGCAATGCATTTATTATTCTCAAGAGAATCTAAAGGCAAATTATTAAAACCCAAAAGAGCCATATACAAAATCTAATAATATTCCTATACCCCAACAACGATTAGAAATGTAATTCTAGAGAAGGTACCATTTAAATCAATGAGGTACCTAAAAATAAAAGTAACAAGGGATGGTTTAATTTTTTGTTGCTGTTGTTGAGGAAGATGTGCCCTGAGCTAACATCTGTTGCCAATCTTCCTCTTTTTGCTTGAGGAAGATTCACCCTGAGCTAACATCTGTGCCAATCTTTGTCTATTTTTTTTTCCTAAAGATTGGCACCTGAGCTAACAACTCTTGCCAATATTTTTGTTTTTTCCTGCTTTTTCTCCCCAAATCCCCCCCCCCCAGTACATAGTTGTATATTTTAGTTGTGGGTCCTTCTAGTTGTGGCACGTGGGACGCTGCCTCAGCGTGGCCAAATGAGCGGTGCCATGTCCATGCCCAGGATGCGAACAGCGAAACCCTGGGCCACCAAAGCAGAGTGCGCAAACCTAACCACTTGGCCACGAGGCTGGCCCCTCTTCCTCTATTTTGTATGTGGGTCACTGTGACAGCATGGCTGACGAGTGGTGTAGGTCCATGCCCAGCATCTGAACCTGTGAACCCAGCCACTGAAGTGGAGTGAGCTGAACTTTTAGCTGCTGTGCCAGAAGTCTGGCCCCAGGGATGGCTTAAATTTTATTTAAAAAAATAAAACCTTAAAGATTCAGGTTAAAAAGATTTATAAATTTAATCAAATTAAAATTTAAAACTTCTGTATTATAAAATGCACCATGGGGGCTGGCCCGGTGGTGTAGTGAGTAAGTTCACTCACTCCACTTGGGCAGCCTGGAGTTTGCTCATCAAGCCATGCTGTGGAAGTGCCCCGTATACAAAATAGAGGAAGATTGGCAACTGATGTTAGCTCAGAGCCAATCTTCCTCACCAAAACAAAAAAAATACACCATAGCAAAGTGAAGAGGAGTCTCAGACTGAGAGAATTTTGCTGTCCATGTAATTCTCAATGAAATATTAGCCCTAATATATTAAGAACTCCTACAATACTTAAAGTTAGAGTAGCACATAGCCCAGTCCTTGGTTCTTCTCTTTCTAATTTATTCCCTTGCCGATTTTATCCAGTCTCATGTCAGCTATGCCTTTGTTGACTAATAGGCACCTGAAACTGTCATCCACCCTCAGCGTTCCCCATCTCAGTTGTTGCACCTCCATCCTTCCAGTATCTCAAGGCAGACTCTAGCCCAGAGCAATTCATGACTCCTCTTTCCTTCACACTTCACATCCAATCTATGTTTATATGTCCAGAACCTGACCACTTTTTATCGTGTACATTGCTATTATGCTGGTTCAAGACATCATCATCTCTTGCCAGTATTACAGCAACAGCTTCCTAAATGGTCTCGCTGCTTCTATTGTCTTCTTACACAGCAGCCACATGATCCTTAAAAACCTTACTGCAGATCACAGCTCAGAATCCTGCAGTGGCTCTCTCATCTCCAACATCTCTTCTTCCCTCTCTCACTCTGGTCCAGCCACACACAAGCCTCCTTTCTGTTCTTAAGACATGACAGGCATGCAACTGTCTTAGGGACTTTGTTCTAGCTGTTTCCTTTGTCTGAAATGCTTTTTTCTGCAAGGAACTATTTGGCTAACTCCTTTGGCAATTTCAAGTCTGATCGAATCTCCTCTCAAAAAGCATACTCTGAACACACTGTTTCACAGTGCAACTTGCACAATGCCCTTTACTGTGCTCTATTTTCATTTTATATATTGCCTTACAACACACCCTATATTTTACTTATTTTCCACATTCTTTATGTACACTTCTTCAGATATATAAGCTCCATAAGGGCAGGCACTTTTGTTCATCCATGTTTTGCCAGCACCTAAAAGAACACCAAGAAATAGTGGATGTTCAATGAGTACTTGTTGAATAAATGAGTGAATGAAAATAATAAAAAAGAGAAATAGAAAGTGGGCAAGCGATATAAACAGACAATTTGTTGAGCAGAACACTCACATGACCAATAAACACAAGAAAGCTGCTCTATCTAGTAATAATCAATAAAATGAAAAACTAAACCAAGAAAGCATTTCATTTTCATCTGACTGGCAAAACAAATTAAGTCTGATAAAACAAAATATTGGTGAGGGTTTGTGGAAACAAGCAGTGATATAATGTCTGGTTTGAATGTAAATTTGAGCAATCATTTTGAAGTTCAATTTAGTAATACTGAATAAAATTATCTGTGTCTTCAACCCAGCACCTTCACTTCTAGATGCATTCCCCCACATAAACTCTCCCACATAGGCTAGGAGATCTTGGCAGCACTATTCGTAATAGTGAAAAAGACAAAACAATATAAATCCTTCAATAGGAAAAGTAATAGATAAACTTTAGTTTATTCATACAATGCAGTTTTATACAGTTGTTAAAGTCAATAAATCAGAACTACATATATTAATGTGAATTAATTTTAAGAGCCGAATGTGGAATGAAAGCAAGTTGAAGAATATATACAGTACGTAACCTTATTTGAATTTTTTAAAGACCCAAAAACAGTAGTATATATATTTTATATATATAAAATGCATAAAATACAAAATACAAGAAAATGCATGGGAATGGCTGTGCCTACTTCAGGAGAATGACAACCTTTGGGGAGGGACTAGGGAGGGTTTGGGCAAAAGGGCTGTTAGTGCTATGATTTATTAGTTTCTATTAAAAAAATATTTTTAAAGTATGATAAATATTAATATTTACTTAATCTCAGTTGTGTTAGTCTTTTGTATTATTTTCTGTGGTATAATTCTGAATCTTAAATTTTAAAATATTAAACTAATGTTTTGAGAAGACTAAAAGAGATTGGATGATAACTTAAGGAAACAGCAAGAAAAATATCAAATTCTGTTGGGACAGGGGAGATCTCAGTGTATTTGTAAGCAAGAGAGAAGGAGCTTTGAAGAAAGGGGAAATAGACATTATAGGAGAAGAAGTAAAAGAATAAAGTTGTGATGACATGTAGGATGTCAAAACAAAGGCCCTCGGATAGTTAGTTTTGAGAGGAGGGAGTCATGTTTCTTCTAGAAGAAGAAGGAGGAAGGAAACACTGGTTGAAGGTACAAAGTAAAATGGAGATTTAGAAGAGAAAGATAAAGGGAACTAAGCAAACTTAATAATCTCAATAAAGTTGAAGATGATGGGATATCAAGACTATTTCCAGCCAGTAGAACAATCAAAGGTTTTGGTAATTTGAGGAGACCACAGAAGATATGAAACCTCTGCAGGCATGTAAGAGGAAACTGATACATAAATGGTAGTTACCAAGCAGCCTCATAAATCTAGTTGTGTTAGAAACTGGTTTTGTGCTCTACCTGATTTTGTAACTTCCTCCAGCAGTGTTCAGTAGCCAAGGAATACAGACAATGGATTGGGGTGAGGCGGGGCTACCAAATCACAGTTGAAAAATCAATAGAACTGTAAAGTTCAAAAGAAAAAGGAAGCCATGAATCTATGGTATTAATGAGAACATGAAAGAAATGGCTAAATCTGATATCAAGGCTGGGAAAAGAGGCAAGTGAGACCCTCCCAAAATCTCATGGAGTGGGGAATCTGTAAGAAGTTGAAGACATGAAGACTATCATAAGGACAAGGGAACACTTTCAGCAAGACTGCAATGGCAGGAAGAATAAAAGAAGGAAGGAGATGGTTCTCCAGGATTTTGGAGATTGTCATCTTAGATACTACTTAGTTCAGGATAAAATCAAGAAGTATTTCAAGATGGGCAAAATGAGTGGAAATGATCATTAAAATGTGGAAGAGTCATATGAAATCCAAGCATTGGATGATATCTGAAGTGTAAATACTGAAATAACTGAGGGTGATAGAAGTGATGAAGTAAAAAGAACTCCATGATGGCTGTTGAATTATTAAAAAGATAATATTGCTATTAATTTAGGAACAAGGGTAAAGAGTGAATGCTGTTTGTATTTAAATATTTATAAAGTTTTTACTCAATATGTTATTTGAGATTTACTTATGTTGATAACATTAGATCTTATCCCTCTATTTTAATTTCTCCACAGTATTCCATTTTTATGAATATCCTAATTTATTATCATACTCTGATGAAAATTTAGTTTGTTTTCTGCTGTGACATAGTAATGCAAAAGTAAATTTTATTTTTAAACATGTTTTATTATGCACTCATGAGGCAATATCTCTAGGGCATTTATGTAGAAGAGAAATTCCTGGGTGATAGGCACACACATCATCAACTGGAATAGGCAAGTTGTAGAATGATAATATCGTAAATACTATTTTTGTAAATTTTTAAAACACAAAAACTTTATATACATGCATATCAACTAAAAATATAAAAACTTGGTTAGGAAGTACCAGGACAAATGGTTACTCTGGAAAAGAAGAATTAGCTGTTTATTGCTTTCTTTATATACATTTAAAATATTTCACAGTAAAAAGATAAAAGTAATATCTTTTCAAAATGATATAGTTCATTATAAAGACCTTAGAAAGCACAATGAAAGAAGTAGATGAAAATAAAATATAATAACATTTCATCCCAATACTCTGAAATAAGAATTATTAATATTTTGGTATATTTTTCCATTGTACATACACATATATAAATATGAATAGCTTGCACTTTATATTGTGTTTCAAAACATGCTTCTATTGTACTTAACAGTACATCATAAAAACGCTATTAAGCTTCAAGTTTCAGCTCCAACAGGTAACGACCTTGGAAGTTATTACTCTTATCTTTAAAACAAACAAACAAAATCAAGCTGAATAAACTGAAAAACATCATCTTTCTTGTGTCCATCAGTAAGCTGAGGTCACAGGGCAAACCACCACTGCAAAATCTAGAAAGAAAGGAAAATCCGAGAGGCATAGCCAAGATCTGTATACTGGAGCAGAAGCTGCTCGAGCCATAAACTGGTAGGAACACTTAAATGGTAATTGTAACAAATTGTTGGAGGCTGAGTATGGATTCTCTTGAGAGTGAGAAACTCCTAGGGCCCACAGTCTTAAGGGCTTCCCACCCATTCATGGGCTTTACCTCCAGGAATCCACCAGCTTCTCATGGTGAAGAGCTAAGAAAGATCCCCTCTTGGCTCTGGCAGAGGAAGGGAAGAGTAACCATTGTGAAATATGCGCAGTGCATGCTCCATAATGAAGGTGTACTCTCCAGGGGAAAATATTTTACCTGAACCTTATCCAAAGTGGGGAAATAACACTTCTCCAAATCAAGCCTCCAGAGGGGTAGGGGTAGGGATCTAAGAAATATGTGGTGGAGGTCAGCTCAGGGACACCTGACTACTAAAAGATCGAGATTTAATCATATGATTATGGAATGCTTCCCCTCCCCTATACCTTATCACCACATGAACAAGGCTCCAGTATAATAAGAGTGTATTAAAGCTGAAAGAGCTGCAAGACACAGACTATATCCAAGGAGGAGTCCTTAGGGAAGTCCAGAGCAAACAGGGGAGTCAGAAACAAGGCTCTAGGGAAATTTGAAGCCTCTGGCACCTATAGCTCTAACAAACATAAAACACAGAGCAACCCCAAGCCAGATTAGTGTAAAACCTCACACTAAAGGTCTGTTTATCTCAGTTCCTATTACTTAGAAGATATGCTAAAAGGCAAGAAAAAACACAGTCTAAAAAGTGTCAGATATGAGAAATCAGACTGAGATGTGAGAAAGATTTTGCCATTATCAGACACAGAATTTAAAAGAACTATGCCCAAAATGTTAAGAGCTCTAATGAAAAAAGTAGACAACATGCAAAAACAGATGGTCAATGTAATAAGAGAGCTGGAAACTCTAAGAAAGAGTCAAAAGGAAATGCTAGAAATAAAAAACACTGTAACACAAATGAAGGATGCCTTTGATAGTCTCATCAGTAGACTGGACATGCCCAAGGAAAGAATCAGTAAGTTTAAAGATAAATTGGTAAAGAGTTTCCAAATTGAAATGGAAAGAGAAAAAAGAAAGAAGGATAAAGTCTTTCTCAAAAAGACAAAAATTGAGGAAATTCATCTCCAGCAGACCTGCTCTGTAAGAAATGTTAAAAGAAGTTTTTCAGGCAGAAGGAAAATGTTATAGGTCAGAAACTTGGATCTATATAAAGAAAGGAAGAATGTCAGAGAAGGAATAAATTATGGTAAAATGAAATCTTTTATTGTTTTTACTTTTAATTGATCTAAATGAAAGAAGCCAGTCTGAAAATCTACAAATAATATGATTCCAATTACATGACATTCTGAAAAAGGTGAAACAAGAGCAATGGTACAAACGTCAGTGGTTGCCAGGAAATCAAGGTGTGGGGTTGTGTTGAATAGGTGAAGCACAAGAAGAAATTTTAGGACAATAAAACTATTCTGTATGACGCTGTAATTATGGATACATGACACTATGCATTCATCAAAACCCACAGAACTTTACAGCACAAAGAGAGACACATATGAAAATTTTTAAAAAATTATGTAGGTGTTCACAGAGGATTCCAGGATGGAAATCAGAATGTGATAAAACAATCTAAATATATTACAAATCGGGGCTGGCCCCGTGGCCGAGTGGTTAAGTTCGCGCGCTCCGCTGCAGGCGGCCCAGTGTTTCGTCGGTTCGAATCCTGGGCGCGGACATGCCACTGCTCGTCAGACCACGCTGAGGCAGCGTCCCACATGCCACAACTAGAGGAACCCACAACGAAGAATACACAACTATGTACCGGGGGGCTTTGGGGAGAAAAAGGAAAAAATAAAATCTTTAAAAAAAAAAAAAATACTCTGTATAAATGTATTACAAATCTATAAAACAATCTCATTGAAGCCTGTGGGAGAAAAGGTGCTGACCTAAATAACATCAAAAATGAGTAGAGTCTGTATACTAACTAGAGTATACATACATATTTATAAATAATTCCATATTTAACCATCTGCAACTATATTAAGGTAAATATGAGTTTATACTGATATCTCCAACTTTAATCCCTTACTACCTGAATCATTCTAGACTTCTCCTTTTGCTTATCTGTAAATTCCCACTCAACATTGAGGAACTTGGCTCTCACCATTTCACTAACCATTTACTTAATTGTTCCATTTTGGGATTAATGGACAGTAGTTTCAGAATTGTTAACTCATAAATCTGTGGGAATCAACTTTACCAACCAGGGTAAAATGCTTATGTACAGTTTGTTTGACTTTAATTTACAGACTCTACTCATTTTTGAAAGGGACTAGGGCTTCTTGGAGGAAGAATTGATTTCTAGGATTGGGGCAGAAAACTTACAAGATGAGCTTGGAGTATCTTGTAGTGCAAGAGAGTAAGACAGTGCTAAAAAACAAAACAAAACCAAAAAAAACCCCTAAAAAAACCCAAAACACAATGATGGGGTATATAAAGGGACATAGGAGTCAACTGAATGAACAGTCAATGGCCAAGGCCAAAACTATCTAAGCAATAAAATAAAATAAAGCATAAATTAGAATATGACCTAAAGTATAATATAAACACCCATAAGTTTACAGTCATATAAATAAATTATTGAGTAAATAAATAAATGAGGGAAAAGAGACAAATCCTCTATGCAGAAAAATTCTAAACAATTTATGTATATACTTCACTCTCAAGGAGTTGGAATGTAACTCCCCACTTGTCTACAGTGTGGGCTGCGCATAGCGACTTCCTTCCGAATAATACAGTCTGGAAAGGGAGAGGAAAGAACAATTTTACAGTAAAGAAATCTGACAAACTCTACTTCAGCCAGGTGATCAAATTCAGTGTCAACAGTGATAAGCCATCATTGATACGATGTGATAAAAATGGTACTCTACTCTGTGGCTCCTCTACCAAACCCATAATAGCAGTCTATGCATTGGAGAAGCACTAAATTGCATTAAGCAGTAAATGCTGAGTGCTACCTCCATAAATTGAATTCCTTTTACAATGATAGCATCTAATCTATTTCCCCGTTTTGCATGGATGAAACCTGCTTATCACAGTGACACAATTACAGTTCATCTGTGTGCTCCACGACAAGTATTATTAGAAGCCAGGGGCACGGTGGCATGGGAGGTTTCAGCAAGCAATTTCTTTGAAACAGAAAACGGGTCATCAACAATGCTCATGTGTCTACTTGAGGTGGCTTCAGTGAGGTGGTCAATACTTCACTGCCCAGTTAGATGAAATATCCCTTCCACATGACCCTATTCTTGGTACCTCAACAATGCCTGATGAATCCTCAATGGGGCAGACTGCTGAATATTCCTCTTATTACTCTGGTCTTAGTTTTAAAATGTAGCAAATGTCAGCATCATAAAGTACAAATTATAAGGAAACATCTTCAAGTCAGAAACCACAGATGTCTACTTGTACTTGGCGGAAGGAAGGAAGGAAGGGAAGGAGAGAGAGAAGGAGGAAGAAGTAAGGAAGGAAAGAGAGACAGAGTGAGGAAGAAGGAAGGAAGGAAAGAGAAAGAGAGAGTGAGGAAGAGAAGGAAGGAGAGGGAGGGACGGACAGAGGGAAAAATATAATGGAAAGGCAAAGCAAAATAATTCCAACTTGTTTTAATAGGTTTTATTATTATTTAGGTATGTATGGCTAATAGATCAGGAGATGACTGCCATTGAAAAGACAGTTCATTCTACTCGTATTTCCCAAGGTTGAGCATACAGGTCACACCTGGGAGTCATGGGTGGCACACAGGGGATCACTGGGGTCTATCACGAGGCAGAGGAAGTGGAAAGCTGTGGTTTCCAAAGGAAGGAATGGCAAAGCACGGTAAGCAGGCCTAGGACTGGCTAATTTGAATAATTTCGGGGGCCTGTGGGCCATGGGGTCTGTCCCTGGTTGTCTATTACCTGGCCATGGCATGATTAGAGTTGTTGTATGGTGGCCCAGAGTGTGAAAGCCTAATTAAGGGAGGTGGTTGGGGTGTGGACTTACTGCTCAAGAAGAGGAATTACCACCCTGTAGCGAGGGTCTCAAAACTGGATGAAGACAGTATTTAAAAAACAATATTGCACAACTGAATGCTACTCGACCCAAAGAAGCAGTTGATATGCTCTACACTTTATTAGGGAGTGAGAGGGAGTAGTCTCAATTTTAGTCACTGATTTTTAGACGATTGAACAACTGCAAAACCCAAACTAAAAACAGTTAACTTCATAGAGAATTTGTTTCTGTATATTAAAAGAAGTGAAAGTCAGTTACAACACCCCAATTAAAACGTCTTTATTTTGAACAGATATGAGGCAGAATTTATCTGAAAGAAAGGTAGTAAAACTACTCTCCATTAATTATATTAATGTTTGTTTTAGCACTATTCACAAATTTGAGACAATCTATGCAGTTTTATTTACCAGTAGCATTTTACTTGAAAATCATTAAATTCTGGTCTGCTGTTGCTAATGTCAAAGTAGGTTTCATGTGAAGATTCAGGGGAGAGAAGGAGAATGAATTTGTGCCCAAAAGGCTAATCTGCAGGTGATATAGAAAATGTCACTGGAAAGCCCAGTGAAGTAAGCTAGCATCAAGCTCATTAATTCTTGGATTTACTAATAAAAATGGCGCTTTAATGAATTAGAGAGATTAAGGAAACAAGGATAGGTAGTTAAATTCTGTAGTTAAGTATATGACTCTCCATCTGTCCAAATGGCTTGTATTGACATAATTTCTGATATGAATAAAACATCACTAAAATCAATATCTAGTGTATGTTCCAACCAAAATGTGACGATAATCCATTCATGGTAGCATTTATTTGATCAAAGACTTAATGGTTAGTCAATCTATTTAACAAAAAAGCAATAACATTTTACTGAAATTAAATTATGATTTTAAATACAAGGCAATATTCTTTCTAAAAGTATTTTGGTAAGAACCATTCATTCCAACAGGGACATCTTTAATGATATCTAGCACTTATAAGGCGTCCTCATCTTCCAAGTGTTTTACTAACACTGATTAATTAATTTTCATTATATTGCAACAAGTTAGGTAAATACAGGTTAAGGAAAAAGCTATTTTTTTCCAGTCCAGACGGGAAGTCAATGCCAAAATTTAAATGCTTGGTGTTTTGGCTTCAGTCCTTTGTCCTAATCATTAAGTAAAACACACCTACTTCAATATTGTCAAATGCTATGTAATCATGTCTTTCTAGAAAAGGGAAAAAAATGTACAAGCCCAAGATCCAAAGTTCAACGGACAATTTCAATTTTTCAAGACTTCCTCTGTGCTTTCCTCAAAATAAAAGAAAAAAAGTAAAAGGAAAGAAAGAAAAAAAGAGTAGTGCTTTCCCTCTTTCCCTTCTGATAAAATAGCTTTATAGTCCTGATAATGTCAAACTGTAGTCCCTACAATACAAAGTATGGTAGTTTTCAAATTATCTTTAAAATAACAGAGTATTTTTCATAAAAGTGTTGGTGAGAAAATACTGAAAAGAATCAGATGTGCAAACTATTTGTTACAGCTCAAGAATGTCTGCATAACAATGTGAGAGAAAGAATTCTTTTCAAATACACTTATGCTCAAGGTATCTTTATAGAGCAGAGACTTAAAAAAATTATTACAAGTTTGAATAATGCATACATTTTGTCAAAAGATTGCATTCTTTAAATAAATAAAAAATGTCTCACAATGCTAGCTATAAAAGAAAGTCACATGAAGGTTTCAAACTATGGTTAACCAAAACATAGGTATTCCTTTCGTAGGAGTGACTGAGATACAGGTGTCACTTTATCTAGATGAAATAAATGTCCATTTTCCCAAGTTATATTGTAAATCAGAGTAACGTTAAAGCCAAAGAAGTTGGAAAGCTTTGACTTTAGATTCCTTTTCAGGAGTTGGCGAACTATGACCCACAGGTCTAATCCAGCCATCCACCAGTTTTTGTAAATAAAGTTTTATTGTAACAGTGCAATGCCTGTTTGTTTACACATTGCCTATGGCCACTTTTGTGATTCAAAACCAGACTTGAGTACTTGCAACAGAGACCATATGGCCCGCAAAATTAGCATATTTACTATCTGACCCTTTATGGAAAACATTTGTAAAATTACTTGCAATTTTAAAGGTGACATGTTGAATCCTTGAGAGAAGTTAGGATACACTCATTTATTCAAGAAGGGGGCTACCAGATATGCAAAGGAAATCAATTTAAATTTATACAAATATAGAGCATACCTAATTTCTGAGCAAGATATGATTCAAAATTCACTTGTAACTCCTCACTCAGTCACATTCATTAACTCATAATATGACTTTCTAACCTCTAATATAGTATAAATTGTGTTTATAGGTCAGACTGTGGATATTTAAAACACTGTTTCCCCTCATATTTCAAGAACACCTGTAGGTCTTGAAGTTACCTGGAGAAGATCAAAACAGACCCTAGTCAGAGTATATTATACTTATGAACCAGTAGATTTCATTGGGAGTGAGCAGTGTAACCTGTCTGGTTTATTCCAAGAAGGTTTGTAGAGATCAAAAAAAATGACTTCTTCACAATGGATAGCAGGAAGGAGACTTCTGATATCCGTTTTTTCTGGGGTTGTACATTTTTGTGATATTCATGTGAACATCAGAAACTTTGATGTTTCTAACCTTCTCAGATTTTCTGGAGCCATGGTGAAATCTTCAAGTTGTCTATCTTTTAGTAATGATGATGATGATAGTGATGCTATATAACATTCACTGAGTGTATACTATGTTCTCTTCATTGTTCTAAGTGTTTATACATATTGAATCAATCCTCATAACAAATCCAAGAAGTAGAATTATTATTATCCTTACTTTACAAACAAACAGATAAGTAATTTGTAATACATTAAACAACTAATAAGTAATAAAGGAGAAAACAAAGTTCTATCAAAGCCTTAAAGATGGATTAATTTCTCTCACTCTCATGAATCTCTTTGGAAGACCTTGTTCTATAGCTTTATTTCAACCCAAACAAACAATATATGTTTAAATTAGCTTTCAGCCTAATTATCAATTGTCACTAGAAATACAAAATTCATAATTTCTTAATTTTCTTCTACCTTTCTCCATCCCTGCCTCAATTCCATTGTACAGTGTTATATGAGTTTTTGAATGAGAAACTAGAAACTAGTTCTTGATTTTCATAATATTTGAGAGGATTGGGTTGGGTCACAAGGAGGGGAGAAAAAAAGTCTGTTAGAATTATATCTTTCAAAAAATGAGTACATAGGGTTTTGCCATTTTCTTCAAAGATAGTTACATTTTAATGGTGTATATAAGTAATGAATTACATGCTGCTTTAATACAACGGAAGAAAAAAAATACTGAAAATGTAATCAGAATCATTCATGCTGGGTTCATTCAGCTTTCCTCATCTGCTTGTAAACTTGGAGTCAAACAATAGGGTCTTATGGAATATATATATAATATATGTGTGCATATATATATATAATATGTGTGTATATATAAAAAACATCCATTATATAATATATATAATATTATATATTACAACACATAAACCCATTTATTTGAATCCAAGCTTATTATATATATATATAACATATATATATTCCATCTTTAATGAAATTAATGGAATATATATATGCCATTATTATATATATTCTTAATATAATATTCTTAATATATTTACTTAATCAGTGGACCATATTTTAATAAATATTGGTTTTTTATGCTGTTTATCAATATTAGCTATTTTATCAGTTTTAGTAATATTAATGCTGTATTAAAGTTTCCTTCACCCTTTCTCATACTCTAATCATTTAATAATATGTAACATTACCTTTTTTAATCAACTTTCTTTACTGAAGGAAATGTAAATTCTAAATCTTTTAGATTATAACTTAAATGATATAAGGTTTTACATTATTATGAAAATTACATTATTTGGACTTCAGCTTCTAGCAATAAATTACTAAGTAATTTGATCCAAACTTTCATATGAACACAACTGGAAAATCTAGAAAAAACCTAATAAATGCCTATTTGAAGGTATTGGAGAACAAATAATATTACCAGGCCAAGATCTATAAGATGGTGGAGGCCCTGAGAAGTGTCTCATTCTTAGTGCTATTTTTCCTTTGGGTTGTTTTCTGATCACTGAATGGATCACCTGAGAGACTAAAGATTATATAGCACTTTGAAATACCTCATGGGCCTAAGGTATTGGAAGTGCAAAGCCTACAAGGAGAAAGAAGAGGGGCTATTGCTGAACTCTAATCACTTTGGTTTATGACTCTGAGGGACGGAATCTGTAAAATAGCAGACACTGGATAAATTCTCACAGGGACTGCAGATCACCTTCAAACTAACCCACACCTAAAATTGGGTTGAGGGATCACAGATTACCTGTGCTCCTGGGTATCTTATGCAAAATAACATTAATTTTTTATCAGGAGAAAAATATCATCATCCTAGTCTTCAAGTTATTTGTATATTTTTTAACTCAATGTTCAGTACATGTTTTTAAAAAGCAGCACACAAATTTATAAGGTAGTATAAATAAAAACCAGCACAAATAACTTACAACATGAATAAAAACCAACACAAACAACAGACTATAAAAACAGATTAATTGTGACTTTAGACATTGAAGTTATGGGATACAGATTTTAAAGGAACTAAGCTTGCTATGATCAAGGAACTTTAAAAAATAGTAATAATTATGGGAAAATGAAAATAAGAGAAGAAAATAATAGAGATTTGAGAACTGAAATAATGCAATAACCAAAAGTAAGTGTTCAGTGGGTAACTTTATCAGCAGACTAGACACAGACAGAGAGAGACTTAGTGAACTGGAAGATAGACAAGAAAATGTCCAGAATAAAATGTAGAGAGACAAAAATATGGAAAACTACAAGAAAGTATAGAAGACAAAGAGGATATGATGAGAAGGTCTAACATTCATGCAATTTCAGTCCCAAGAAGAAAAGAAAGAATTGGGAGAGAAGCAAGATTTAAAGAGATAATGACTGAGAACTTTTCAAAATTGTTGAAAGACATCAAGCCTTAGATTAAAAAGTCCCTATGAACTTTAAGCAAAACATATAAAAGTGATCCATGCCTAGGCACATAATATAAAACTGTTTAAAACCTAAGACAAAGAGAAAAATAATTTAAAGCAGTCACATTAAAAGGACAGATTGCCTTCAGGGAAGCAAATATAAGACTCACAGCTGACTTTTCAATATCATAGCACAAGTAGAAGGTAAACTACAAAGTGTCAAGAGAAAATAATCTCCAAATTAGAGTTCTATAAAAAGAAAAGCCATCTTTCAAGATTAAGAACAGAACATAAATAGACATTTTCAGACATGTGAAAATTGTAGGAATGTGTTACCAACATTCCCATGCTAAAGGAAATCTTAAAAAAGTATTGTTCAGGCCAAGTGACAATGATCCCAGAGAGATCATAGATGTAGGAAAGAATAAGAACAATAAAATGTTAAATTTGAGTAAATCTCCATGCACATTGATATATAATACTAATACCACTAAATAATAAAATTTTTTGTTAAGTGCCATTGAGTCAATTCCGACTCTTACCAACCCTATGTACCACAGAACAGAAGCTTACTCAGTCTTTTTTGCACCATTCTCAAACCTTCTGGTGCCATATCAGACAATGATCCACTGCTATTTGTAGGGCTTCCATGGCTAATTTTTTCAGAAGTGGGTGGCCAGATCTTTCTTCCCAGTCTGTCTTAGTCTGGAAGCTCTGCTGAAACCTCTCCACCACGGGTGACCCTGCTTGTATTTGAAATAGCCATGGCATAGCTTTCAGCATCACAGCAACACATGGCCATCACCATAGGACAACCAACAGAATCCCCAAATAATAGAGCAAAAATGAAATTACAAAAAATTGTCAATAAATTGAAAAGGAGGCAAGAAAAAAAGAGACAAAAATAAAATAGTAGTATAAAATATTTAGCATGATTTTATGTTTAAACCCAAATACTAAATGTAAATATTAAAAATCAGTAAGAATATTAAAAATTGAATAATTGAATATGATGAGCAAACTTGATGTAATAGGCATATGCAGTATATCACTCCAAATAAAACTGAAAAATGCATGTTCTTTCATGGCGTGTTGAACGTTACAATTGGACCATTTGCTAGGTCATCAAACAAGTCTCAACAAAGATCTGAAAGCATGCAGGATGTTTCTTGACCATGAAGAAATTAGCTATAAAATACTGCAAATATTTAAGTAGAAAATGTTCACATAAGACAGAAATTAAAAAATAGATGATCCATTTGAGTCAAAGAAGAAACCAATAACAGAGTTAAAATATTTTGAATTGAATAATAATGAAAATTCTATAAAAAATGTGTGGGCTGCAGCAAAAACCATTCTTAGATGGTAATTTATACCATTAACTATATTTATTAGAAATAAAAACAGGTTGAAAGGAGCTTTTCCAGAATTTAGAAAATAACCACAAATTGACTATAAAGTAGAAAAATGAAAAAAAAAAGACAGGATCAAAACCAAATGAAATAGAAAATAAACAAAGACATTAACAATGCCCAAAGCTGTATCTTTGGAAGATTCATAAAATTGATAAACTTCTGTTTGGAGTAACCAAGAAAGAGAAAAAAGGTACAGACAACAAGCGTCAGAAATGAAGAAAGAGTCAATACTACATATCTATAGATATTGAAATGATAATTTAAAATTATGACAGCTTTATGCCAATAAATATAAACATTTATGATAGACAAATCCATAAAATAATTATGAAAAAATCTAAGCATACTTATAATTGCTAAATAAAATCAATAACAACAAATTTAATTAAAAATTTAAAATTTTAATTTAATGTAATAAATTAAATAAATTAAAATTTAATAAATTAAAAACTTCACAAAATAAAATGCCAGGCCCAGGAAATTCTAGCAAACATCTCAGGAAGAAATGATGCCAACCTAATATAAACTCTTTCAAAGCCTAGAAAAAGGAGCAAGTACTTCCCCACTCATTTTATGAGTCAGCATAAATAACCTTGATACTAAAAGCCTGAAAGTTCATTATAAGAAGGGGAAATTAATGGCAGATACCACTCATGAACACTGATGAAAATATCCTAAACAATTAGCAAACTAAATCTAGCAGTTTAAAAAAGAATAATGCATCATGAACAGACTTATGCCATGAATGTAAGGTTTGTTTAATATTTGAAAATCAACGTAATATGACATAGTAACACAAAAAAGGAAAACTAACATATAATTGCTATAAGAGATGAAGAAAAATTTTAGTAAAAGATAACATCCTTTATTGATAAAAACTTAGCCGCAAGGAAGAAAAGAGGACTTCATTAATTTTATAAAAGGTGCTCAGAAAACAAACAAAAAATAAATAAATCACTGCCAACATCATATTTAATGTAAAACATCGCAAGCTGTCCCTCTGAGATTGGGTGCTAGACAAGTATAACATAACTTCTGTTTAATATTGCACTAAAGGTTGTAGCCAATATAATAAGTCAAGAAAAGAAAAGAATGATGTAATGATTTGGAACCAAGAAATAAAACTGTTTATTTGCAGACAACATGATATCTATGTGAAAAGTGAAAAAAAGCTTCATAAAAAATGTTGGAATTAATAAGATCAGTAAAAATCAATTAACTGTATCGATCATTTAAAACAACAATTAGAAAATCAATTTTATAAATTTTATACCATTTCTAATTTTATATCATTTATGAAAGAGTCATAAAAACAAACCACTGAAAAACAAATCTAATGAAAACTATGCATAACTCTACAAATGAAACTATAAAATATTACATATGAACAATAAAGATGACCTAAATAAATTGAATGGATGTTCTTTAAAATTTTCTTTTGCTTGGTGTAACTCGACAAGTTGATGGCAAATGCATTTAGGTATGTGTATACATCTGTAGTGGGTCATAATGCAAAATCTATTTTGTACTGTGGGTCACATTCAAAAAAATTTGAAAATCACTGGGCTATAGGACCAATTTACAATGCTTCTTATATTCCTCAAAGTAAGAAAATACTTACTGGCAATTGGCACTTTTATTTATAGTCCAATAGAATATAGCCAACCTAATATACCCAGCTGAAATGCATACAGATATACGTAGAAAGCACGTACAAGAAGGTTCATAGCAGTATTCCTTATAATCATTCCAAACTGGAAGTGACATATGTGTCAATCAGCAAAGTGAATAAATAAGTTATGGTAAATCCCCTCAATGTGATACAGTATAGTAATGGAAATAAATGCATTACAGCTACACACAAGATGCATGTAGAAGAACACTTTCTTTATTATTCCACTCATAAAATAATTAAAGCAGGCAAACTCATAGTGTTTAGAGCATGCTAGGTAGAAAAAGCATAAATAAAATCAAGGAAATTATCATCAAAAATGTCTGAGAGTGTTTATCTTTGAAACAGAGAGGGAGGGTCTATGATTGAAAGAGACCACAATGGGGACCTCCGAGTTACGTTCTGTTGCTTCGTGAGGGGGATGGTTACATGTGTTCACTTTGTGATAAATCATTGAGCTTTACATTTTTATTTTAATCTGTGTAGGTGAATATTATATAATAATAAAAGGTTAAATAAGATGGTAGATTTTAACAGTTAATATGTATGCCAGATTATAAAGAAAATATTATTTCCCCAAATTATTCATTATCAAAGAGGTAGTCAACATATTTGATTTGTTACAAAACCCCTCACATCCTGAGGAGCTCTCTAAACTATTTTATTCTTGAACAGTAGACTAATTTATTCAAGAACTATTTTACCCATTCAGCAAATATTGAGTGCCTGTTAAATGCAAGGCATTGTTTTAGATGGTGAGGTAATGTTTTAGTGGGTGAGATAAATATTAACCAAACCAAATAAGAAAATGTATTAATGTGAAATGATCACAAGTGCTAAGAAGACAAAGTAGAAACAAGATGTTTCTTTTAAGAAATCTCAGATGAGGTTACAATTTCAGATATGATGACTTCTTTAAAATAAAATGACAATTCAGTGAGTGAGGGATGCAGACATGTGGATATCTGAGGAAAAAGCATCCCAACCAGAGGACTAGCAAGTGCAAAAAGTAATGGGAGAACACACTATCCAGAGATGATCTCAATCAAAGCAACTTTTGGATTTTTACAGCAATCAAACAATGAAATCAGGAAAGTAAAGGAAATAAAGAAATGTAGTGCAAAATTAGTAAGTATCTTGTGGTCTGACCTCACACATGTTAGTGTTGGATGCCATTGTAAACAAACCTTGAAAAATTCCTCTCAACAGCAATAGAGTAAGTAGCGACATCTTGGAGATCATATATATGAACTTTTCAATGAATGGGAAAACAAGCAAACAATGTGTTCAAATGTTATACGAAAGAGCTCTTGTGGATTTGGATAAAATTTCCAGTGAGATCACCATAAACAGATTTGAAATGTTCTCTATTTCCAAGAACTTAGAATAAAGTAAAAACGATGTGATCTGGAAACCTGTTCAGTCAAAAAGTGAGTTTATTGCTAATGAAGATTGATGTTGAAGATGTCCATGAAGAGTTTGAATGCAGTTGTTTCAGGGATTGTGAAAGTATGAAAAATTCCTAAATTAATACTTTTAAAAGCTCTTTCGTATAACATTTGAACACATTGTTTGCTTGTTTTCCCATTCATTGAAAAGTTCATATATATGATCTCCAAATATGTAATTCTAAGTATATGTCCAAACAAAACCTGTACATGAATGTGTATAACAGCATTATACATAATAGCTAAAAGGTGGAAAAAATTCAGATGCCTATCAACTGACTAATAATACATAATCAAAAGAATGGAATATTATTCAGCCATAAAAAGAATGTAGAACTGATACATGTTACAACATAGATGAACCTTGAAAACATTATGCTAAGTGAAATAAGCCAGTCACAAAAGACCACATATTATATGATTTCATTCATATAAAATGACCATAACAGGGAAATCTATGGTGACAAAAAGCCTATCAGTGGTTGCCCAGGCTGGGGGAGGTGATGGGGAGAAAGGAGGGTAACAACCAAAGGGCACAAGTTTCTTATTGAAACTCTGAATATACTAAAAACCATTGAATTGTATATTTTAAATAGGTGAATGATATGGTATGTGAATTATATCTAAATAAAGTGTTTAAAAACATCTAATCTTGCATAGGTTTGTGTAACTAAATTAATAAGTATAAGTAGACATTTGATTATTTCAACTACAGTTCTAAAAATGTCCATACTCACAGTAGCCCCAAATATTTTCTTATAGATCTCCTCTTTGGGAAAATGGAGGCCCTTTCCAAGGACTTCTGGAAATATTTAAATGTTTGGTCAGATATAGGAATGAAATAATGGGCCAATGTGAAGGAAGAATTTTAGTTTATTCCATTTCTAGTTCTTCCTTTGTTGATTGACCTCACTAGTTTTATTTCCATCCCCACTTACTTGTCACCTGATCCCTACTTTGCCCTCGGCCATGTTTGAATGTTGGAAGATGAAGGCAGGAACAGATTAAGACCTTAGTGGCTCTAATCAGGGAATGACTATGTGGTTAACAGCTGTATATAATTCAAAATAAGAGAAAATGAAACCTAAACACAAAACTTACATGTAGGTGGAAATTAAATTTGCTTTCTAGCTTTTTTGATTGCAAAACTCTAGATAAGTTTATCAGAACTGCTTTCTCTCTCCTCTTTCTCCTTTTGCTTTTGCTCAGGTGATGTACTCTGCAATATGCTAATACTCTCACTAATATTGTGTCTGCCTGTTGGGTGACCTAGCCTGGAAAGTGGGAAAAAGCCGATGCTGAGAACCAGGATTTATCTTACTTGGCTCTGAGTAGAAAACTTAGCATGTATAGAAATGCAGGAGTATAACTATGTTGTGGCTGTAGCATTTACACAAAAGGTATTTTCTTTTAGAAATTAATTTGCTTCTGCTGTAAATCCTCAGATCTCCCTGTCTCTGACACTGTAAAAGATATCTTAGGTAATCAGGAGGGAATGGGTTAAAGAGTTTGACTTGATGTGGGCAAAAGTGGCAGGAATTTATTAAATTGGTATACCTGGTTTTCCTGTATATTTCTATAAAATGAAAGAGGCTAGTAGAAAAACACAATCAGCATACACATGCAAGCAGAAACCGTGTCTGCCTGTGTTCTCGTAGTGATTGACTCGTTAGTGGTGCCATATTGTACCGGTATCTTCCACACTGCCTTGGGCATGACAGTCAAAATGTGAGTACTGCATCCATTGACAGTTTGACAGTTTCCACCTGAATCAAAATCCTGAGACCAGGTTGCCATTTCAGAAAGTGACTACCATCGCCGAATTAAATCTAAAATAACTTACAAACATATCAGCAGTTACATATTAAGCAACAACTCTACAATTAGCATTTTTACTAGGCCTTGTTAAAAGGGGTTTTGTTTGGCTATTAATTATTCTTTTATTTTTTCACACAATGTAAGAGGCCCTTCTCTGCGCAGTTAAAATTAAAAAGAAATTTCAGTAACATGAAAATACTAGGATGGCAACATTCACTAAAAACGGGGAAATGCTAACATTCATGATGTTTTAAAGGTAATACGAAAAAAAGGAGACAGCTGAAAAAGCTAAAATACATTGATGGATGTTATGTTTCATCCATATGTTTAATATCATGGAAATCCAGTCTTGATTTTATAATTCTCGAGCCTTTTCAGTATTCTTTCTCCAGTAACCAACCTGTATTTACTCAGAATATCAATCAGCAGCATTTTTGTAGTGCATAAAACACTCTCTAATTAAGCTTTATTTAATTTGTTTTAACTCAGAGTGCAGAGGAGATGACACAATGTGAATCACTCATTATAGTAACCTCTCCTCAAAACTACAAATGGGAACGATGTGATGTCTGTGTGTGTATTTTGTACTGTAATATCACTCACAGAAGCAGTTCCTGAGAAAGATAACAATAATAATGATACTTAGCATTTATATGGCATTTTCTATCTTCACAACACTTTATAAACCTTAACTAAATAATGGTACTTACAGGAATGAGGTTGCAACACCAATGAATTAGCATGTCCCTTGCTGTAACGTTAGTCCTTGGAAACATCACCTCACCGTGTCTGTTCCTGCGGGAATGGTTGCCCCTCATGATGGATTAAAAGCAGATACAATTGATTGACTGATCTCAGCCTGCACTCTAAAGGAACCTCCATAGCCTTTGGATATTTATAATGATTAACTTCAGCAAGGGCATCTTTGTTTGTGGTCTCAGACCAGCTTTCCATTGACATAGCCAAGTGGAGAGTGTAAAGTAATTATTTGGACAATTCAGTCCCAAATCTCCACTCATTCTGAGTTACTGAGGTAGGCGCCTCCACACTCTATACCAGGGAATTTCAAACTCAGCAGTATTGACATTTGAGGCTGGAAAATGCTTTGTTGCTGGGACTGTCCTGGGTATTGTAGGATTTTTAGTGACATCCTTGGCCTCTATCCACGAGATGCCAATAGCGCCCACTCATCCTACCCCTAGTTGTGAAAACCAAAAATGTCTCCAGACATTGCCAAATGTTCCCTGGGGAGCAAAACTGCCCCCGGTTCGGAACCATTGCCCTATGCTTTGCTGGCAGCTAGCCATCTTTGTGCTGTATCGTAACACTACAGATTTGTCTCCAGCTGTGCCTCCTTTGGCAGTGAATTTCAAGTGCATTATTCCATTTTGACTGTCATTAACTAGGAAACTCCAATGTCTTGGTTTAGGAAACCTTCATATCAAGTCACTTTAGATAACATGTTGCCTCACTACCTCCTCCAGTGCCCAGAGACAGGAATTTTTCCACACTGAGTGCCAAACAGCAGTATAAACATACCCTGAAAATCAGTTTAGCATTACAGTTATGAAAAACTTAATTCACAGGGTTTTGAGATAAGTTGACAGAGGCTAGTTTGAAAGCTCAGCCTTACACATTTTGCTTCTCAGCTGGGCTTAGAAAATTGTTGCGACTGCAGTTGTAAGGAAAATATTACCTCCAAGGCCTGATCATAAAAGCTTCTATCAGACAGATGTCTGCAGTTATTTTGGGTTCTGTATTCAGTAAGTTTTATATGGACCTAATTCCCAGAAATACTCCCCAGTCTGTTTACATGATCAGGATAAACTGGCTGTGTTTTCTTTGTATTCCTAGTGTGAGCCGGTAATTATCCATCTACTGCTGGGATATTTCATGTAACTGGTGGACATTTTAGACACCATGTGCCTCCTTAATCTCCCTAGGATTCTCTAGGAACAAAATTATTTGATATGAAAACCTTTGATATTACAAGTTGTGTTTAACATTTCAAGCCTCATTTACATCAGCTCAGTTCAGTGAGCTGCTAAGCACACAGGCCGATGCATCATGGAGAGAAGGAAACCTATAGATGCACTCAGTAGCCTGAAGGTATATTACACAAAATAATAAAAGTGAACTGCTGAAGAAATATCTAAAATTTATAAGCACAGGGTGAAGTTAGTGAGGCAGTGGAACATTGTCCCAGAATATTTTTCCAATTAAATAAATAAATGAGAAGATGAATGGATATTTTAAAAGATTAGAAGTTTTTGATGTATAGATTACATATACTATGCATGTGGCATAATCTATTATGAACTACTTATCCAAGCACGAAGGTACCAAATCCCCTATTGGTCTAAATACTACAGTATAAAATCTTGGTCCTTTTTATTTTCTGTGAATCACTAAAGGCTTTGACAATTTCCACGTGGGCTAGAACTAGGCAAGCAGTCGAACAGTTACTGTACATCAAGGAGGTACTAATGGCTGTAGCCGAAACACCTGCTAACCTGCTATTGTAAGCATTTATCTGGTATTTGCTTGCGGCAGAAATAAATGAATAAATAAACTTTTGCCAGTCATATTACATGAGTTAATGCATTAGAGCATTATGTAAAGTAGCAAAGCGCATTCTTCTGGGGCTTTTTAAAAATCATTATTTGTGGCAGGTTAGAACATATCTGCTGGCTTCTCTGCTCCATTTTCCCCACTTAGGTTTCTGTCAAAGCCCTCACAACTACAGGGCTAGTTGGCCTTTGCTCTCTGAAGAATACCTTTGAGACAAGCGGCCTCCCTAATCCTCCAAGAGTTTTAAAATGGCATTACAAGGACGATGGATGTATTAAACACCTCAGCTGTCAATGAGCGGAATCAATAACTGTGGGCACATAGCTTACATTAGATCTACTTACCCAGAGCTTGCACATATTTGGAAAGGAGATCTTTTCTTTTGACAAGTTGGCACCAGCTGTTTCAAGAAATAACACAGCTGTATATCCCCAACACACCTGGCTCTCCTTTCATAATTTAAGGGAAAAGGTATAAAGTATTGACCAGAAAGTGCAGACCAGTGGTAATTGCAAATATATTTTCATTTGAATGTTTAAAAAGTATTAAGGCTAAATTATTAATTAAAATTAAGAAAAAATCTAGGGTTGGTTGTTGGAAGCTTTTAAAGCTGCAAGGCTATCCTACTTAAGCGAGTAGAATATACAAAATACTTCTCTAGGGCAACAATATCATTAAGCGTAACTATTATAATAATGAATAACATTACTAAAATAGTATAAATAAGAATGCACTGTGCTTCAAAATATGCTATCCATAAACCTGTCTTAATTTATACTCCCAAGGTTACATTTATTTGTACATTTTCTATAGAATTTACTCTAATTTGTAAAAATCTCCTTTTCCAATATGAAAATCCTATAAGGAAAATGATGTATGACAGGACCCAAGATGAGAGCATGATTCCAGGGACAACTGCCACCTAAAACAAAGAGAGAAGAGAGTTTAACCCTTAGCATTTTTTGCGTCATCTTTAAACATTTGGTGTTTTACTGCCTGTGGAAGAAATGTCTCTAATTTAACTTGTTCGGTTGTTGTGGCCTAATTTTCTTATACTGAAACAGAGTACAATGGTAAAGGTTAAAAATGAAAATTGGCCTTGGCATTACACAAAGTTGCATAAAATCAGCTCTATGCCATATTTCCTTGCAAGACATTGCTCAAATTGTTTGTGTTTAATGCATTAAATTTTGGATATATCTATGAAAATGAAATTAAGACAATTTCATGTACAATGGCATCAAGAAGAATAAAATGACTAAGAATACATGTATCAAATGGAGTGTAAGACATATACACTGAAAACTCTAAAACTGTTGAAATTAAAGAAGATCTAAATAAATAGAAAGACAACCAACAATCATGGATAAGATAATATGGTGAAGATGGCACATTCCTCAAATTGATCCACAGATGCAACAAAATCCCTATCAAAATGCTAGCTAGATTTTTTGCAGAAGTTGACAAACTGATCCAAAAATTCATGTGGAAATGCAAGGAACTCAGAATATCCAAAACGATTTTGTAAAAGAAGGACAAAATTGAAGAACTCACACTTTCTGATTTTAAAGCTTGCTATAAAGCTCCAGTCCTCAAAACAGTGTAGTACTGGCATGACAATAGAGACATAGATCAATGAGATAGAATAGAGATTCCGGAAATAAACCCTTACATTTATGGTTAATTGACTTTCTACAAGAATGAAAAGACAATTGTATGGGGAAAAAAATGGTCTTTTTAACAAATGCTGCTGGGACAGTTGGCCATACACTTGCCAAAGGATGAAGTTGGACTCCTACCTCCCACCCCACACAAAAAATAACTTAAAGTTAATCACAGACCTAAATGTAAGAGCTAAATCTATAAAAATCCTAGAAGAAAACATTAGAGTAAATCTTTGTGAGCTTGGGTTAGGGAATTTCTTTTTTAGATTTGACAAACAACAACAAATAGATAAATTGACATCATCAAAATGAAAAACTTTTGTGCTTTAGAGAACACAGTCAAGAAAGTGAAAAACAACCCATAGAATGGGAGACATATTTGCAAATCATACATCTAATGACTTGTATCCAGGCTATATAAAGAACTTTAAAAATTCAAAAAATAAAAGCAAAATAATTCCATTAAAGCATGGGCAAAGGATCAGAATAAACATTTCTTCAAAGAATATGTACAAATGACCAATAAGCACATTAAAAGATGCTCAACATTCATACTCACTGGGGAAATGCAAGTCAAAACCGTAATGAGATACCACTTCATACCCTTTAGGATGGGATATGTTAAAAAAGACAATAACAAATGTTGATGAGGATGTGGAGAAATTGGAATACTTATACATTGATGGTAGAAATCTAAATTGATGCAATCATTTTAGAAAACAATTTTCCAGTTCCTCAGAAAGCTAAACATAGAGTTATCATCGGACCCAAGGTATTATATGCCCAAGATAAATGAAAACATGCATCTACACAAAACTTGTACATAAATGTACAAAACTGATGCATACGTGCTCATAGCAGCATTATTTGTAATAGCCAAAAAATATAAACAACCCAAACATCCATCAACTGATGGATGTATAAATAAATTGTGGTATATCCATTCAATGGAATATTATTCAGCAATTTAAAGAAATGAAACACTAATACATGCCACAACACAGATAAACCTTGAAAATATTACAGTAAATGAAATACAGCCGGTCACAAAAGACAATGTTTCATATGATTCCATATAGATAAATCATAATGTGTAATAATGAAGGATAGTTAGATACAAAGACTTGTGTTTTCTGCAACTGTTTTTCTGTCAATAACAAGTCTTAGTGCTTTTCAATACCCATAAAGCAACGTATATAAAATCAATAGTGTTGCCAAAGAACAAATCATTCCTATTTAGGAAATTTCTATGATTTTTTTTTTAAAGGAGAGGGGTCTATGGTTCAGGGGAAAACACTAATACTACTGGATGTTATGTGAAAAAAAAATCTTTATGAAGGTAAAAAGTTGCTAAGTTTATTTATTTAAGCACGACTGTGTACTGAAACCCTACAATGTGTCAAGTGCTACTTGAGGCCAAGGATCTTTAATGGTGAACAAGCTGGAACAAATGGAAAACAGACACCTAACAAGTAAACCAATTAATACAATTGCAGATAGTGGTAACTGCTATGAAGAAAATAAAAGAGGGTAATGAGATAGAGAGCATATGGGGGAAGCCTGGATGAGGAAAAAGATCTGCAAGATCCAAGCGAAGAGAGCTCAAAGCAAGTGCAAAAGAAAAATGTAAGCAGGTAAAGACGAGTGAGCTTGATGTCACCAGATCAGAAGACAGCCTGTGTGACTGCACTGGGGTGATTTCATGCAGAATGGGAGGAGGTCAGATGAACAGGCAAGGCTAGACCCTCTGAGGTCTAGTAAAACCACCAAGGAGTCTGGCGTTTATTCAAAGTACAATAGCAAGTCATTATAGAGTTTTGAGGGGGACAGTGCCAGGATCAGATAAGATTTTTAAAATTATATTGACTCTGGAGGAAGAAAGGGAGGCAGGAGGCCGTGTAGCAGCTCTTCAGACAAAGGTCAGTGGTGCCATGGTGTAGGATGGCAGCCACAGAGAGAGTGAAAAGTGCTCAGGTATGAGTTACTTAAGACATTTCTTTTTCTACTTGATTTTATTCTTGTGGGATGTAAGAATATTGAACATTTTGTTTAAAGCTTAAGAGTGCATCTCTGACTGATTATCTGGCCTTGCCAAAATGAAAGGCACACAATGGCATCTGAGTATTTTTCTGGGCAGCTTTAGCCACCTCTACCTCAATACTTAGGGTGTAATCAATAAACATAACAGAGGCTATTCATTCCACCAGGATGGATTCCAACAAAAGGGCTCTATTCACACTGGTAATAGGCAGACTTCACCTGTTCCATCACATTATGTATTATGTGTAGCATCTTCAGTCACCTACCTACTTTACTGCTCAACGGTGATGAAATGCTCTGTTGGCATAAGAATGATTATGAAGCTGGGCTGTTTACACTTCTGGTGGCCAAGACAATGTCCTTCCAATGGAGGGATAGCCACTGCTCATTACGACAGGATAGATAATTCACACATGTTAAAGATTATGAAATTTAGTGCTTGCTGAGGTTTGGGTTAGGTTTTAAAGACATTCTCCAGAAAAGAGTATTTTCAATGCAACTTTTTAAATTTATGTTGATGGGTTTAGTAAATTTTAGTGGGCACATGCTACTGACAATGTTAAAAAAAAATTTTTTGAGACATGCTCATTATAATCTTTTGTCTGGTCTCTTCCATTGTGAAGAGACCATCTCCCTTTTCTCAGATTTGTATTCACCAGGCCAATGGCCTCACAAATACCTGCACACACTTATAAATAGTTAATATTCATTAACTTGAACTTTTCCAATACCAGGCTGGTGCTCTGGGTTTATTTTAGAGCAATTAAATATGATTTATTCTCCACCATTTATTGACTTGTTCATCCAGCAAATGATTATTGACTGCTTACTGCTATGTTATACAATGTGAGACAGACAAAGAAGGCTAATTAATAATAATAATGGCTAGCATTTGTTGGGTAGATACTGTGAGCCAGCACTCAGTGCTTCATATGCTTTATTTCACTTACTCATTAAAAATACCTGACGATGCAGCTGCTATTATTATTTCAATTTATGGAGAAGAAAACCGAGGGACAAAGAGCTTAGAAAATAAGCCAAAGATAGTACATGATAGATGTGGGAATTTAAGTCAGGGACTCTGCCCCAACGGCCCTTGCTTAAGTGCTAAGATATTTAGCTGCCAAGAGAAGGCAAACATTCTGTCCTCAGGAAGTTTGATGCTAGTCGGGGAAATAGGACATTTATGCAGACAAGAATAGTTCACAGTTAATTCAAATACAAAATCAGGTAAAAGCAAAGAGTCATAGGCACTGAAAGAAAACAGTCACTTGCATCCCAAAGCAGTGGTTTTCAACCTGAGCTGCAGGTTGCAATCACCAGAGGAGTTTTAAAAAAATACTAGCGCCTTGGTCCCAGCCCCAGAGATTCTGGCTTAATCGACCTGGCATGAGCTTGTGCAGCTGGATTTTTTAAAGTTCCCCAGGTGATTCTAATGTGCAGCCAAGTTGAAAACCCTGGGAGAGAGGGACAGGGAAAATGTTAGGAAGGGGAGAAGTTCAGAGTTGATTTGTCAAAATAAGTGACTATTTTCAAAGCCAGAAATGTCAGGGGTGCAAATGGGAGTGGATGGGCATGTTGTGACATGGAATAGATCCTTGCTACTCAAATTGTGGCCCTGGGACCAGCATTGACAAAACCTTGGAGTTGGTTAAAAATGTGGAATCTCAGGCTGTCCCAGACCCCACAAATCAGAATCTGCATCCTCAGATGATTTCTGTGCACATTATAGTTTGAAAAGCACTGGTATAGAAAAAAGACATCAAAATGGAAAACCACAAAGCATATTTGGTGATTGGCAAATGGTACCAAGGGCCAATAGGTAGAGTAGAGAGTGTAGCATGTGTGTTGGGTATGTGTGACAAACAGGAGGCCAAGTCAGCAGGTGCTTTGATTGCTACCATAATCAGTTAAAATTTTGTTCTGGAGAAGGCTGGAAGTTGAAAAACTTACAAGTAAAAGTGATGTGCGCAGGGATGGCTTAGGATAATAATCTGGTGACAATTTGCAGAACAGATTAGGGAAAGGGAGAAACCAGAGATGTAGAGGTACTCAGAGAAGCCTCCATATGAATTCTCAATTCACAAATAGGCAGAGTGAATCTCAGACCAGAGTGCAATTCAGTGGGCAAGTTCTTATCTTCAAAACACATTGTTTTACTTTCAGGAATTCTTATCTCCTCCAGCAGCCTGACTTTGCAGCTACATTATGTATCTGAACAGAGATATAGGCTGCATCTTACTCTGAGTTGCAGCCAGTGTACGTAGAATAGTTTGTTATTTCATACATAATGCAGTTTTCCCCCAATATTAGAAGACCATATGGAGGAACAAGAACAGAATTCTAATGGTACGAGAAAGACATTTATGTTTGTCCAGCAGCAATACGATAACTATTGTACCATAAATTTTCTATATGATCGTGGAACAGGGTACTGTGTTTGATAAACTATTTGACCGAGAAGGGTTACTATAAATTCTTAGGAAATTCTATCTTTAGATATTGCACCAACTGAAAATACTTAATTCTGAACCCATATTGAATGTAATTTTTTTCTTTGATAATTATGAGATTCTTTAGGATCAATAGCAACTGCAGTAGTGTCTTAAAATCATCACTAAAAAGGGGAAGCAACCATTTTGTGCATAGAAATGAGCTAATTCATAGAAATTTTTGGTTTGCCTAGTGCTGGGCACATGCATTGACATTATATTCTTTTAATCTAAGAGAAAACTTTTTAAAATGTAGTTTCTAGTACATTGCTTTGCATACAGTAGGTTCATTTGTTAAAGGAACAAACGCAAAGACTCAATATGAAAAGATATTGTATCCTGAATAGACTCTAAAAATCAACCTTATAGAGTTTGTATAAAATAAACTGCATACATATACAATACGTTTATAATAAAAAGACTTTTTAAATTGAAAGTAACTGGAGAAACAATAATCAAATACATTGCAAGTATCTTTGAGGTTGTCTGTCAATAATCAATATAGGATTACATCACTAAAATGATCATAAGGTGGTAACTCTTAGTGAGGTTGTATTTTTCAATTCAAGCTTGCAGGCAGAAATTTCCAAAATTTGCCCATGTCTTAAAAGCTTGCTACTGCAATTTTGTGTATGTTGCACCAGATGGTGGTGTTCTGCTTTAGTCTTGATCACATGATCTCAGCCACTATTACCGTTACGAAATAGGTAAAGAGAACTGTTATTCAAACTATGAATACTCGAATCTTTTCTCATTTGTGGAAAAAACACAAAAAA
This sequence comes from Equus quagga, assembly GCF_021613505.1. Lineage (NCBI taxonomy): Eukaryota > Metazoa > Chordata > Mammalia > Perissodactyla > Equidae > Equus > Equus quagga. The sequence goes on along the minus strand of NC_060273.1, from coordinate 56,044,186 downwards.
CTAATGGATTGCTTTTTTGTTGGCAAGCATTCACAATATAAATAAGAATAAGACATGGACCCAAGCCCTCAAATAACTCAACGTTCTAGCAAAGTATTACAGAAGTAAGACAATTACTATGACATCAGACATTAGATAGTAAAAGAATTGTTAAATATAGGAGAATAATAGAAAGGAACACAGAAGAGAGAATGCTAAATTCTTCCTGGTAGAATCTGGGAATATATCAGAATGATGTTTTTCTATTAAGCAAAGTTTTGCAGGATAAATAGTTCACCAAATGTGGAGAAGAAAAGGAGAATATTGAAAAGGAAGGAAACAAGAGATTCACAGGCACAGAGCATGATTTATTTATAAAAAGACAGTGATTCTGTGTGATCAAAATGTGGGGTCCATGGTAGGGAAGTGGGGAAAGACAGTGTTTGATGGTAGGTTTAAAGTAGTTGGTGAAGGGCAAGGCATGCCTCTCTGTTGGATTAAAATATCATTTTTAAGGCAACAAGGAGGAATTGAAGGTGTTTAAGAAAGAGGTGGTAAAATCCATAAGATAAAGAAATTTTAAGAAATAAATTGATGGATATAGTTTTGTCTTATCAGGAAGAAACACAGCTCGTAAGAAGATGCTTGGGGGAAATATTCTCAACAAGAAATTTCTAGAAGTCTCTTGCTTCCTCTGCTTTTTCCCTTGCTAGGTTATCCAACCCATTTGCCTTAACATTCAGGGAATGGGGTGATGTGTGGTTCCTTGTTAGAGCCACTGCCTTGCTTGCTCCTCACTACCTTCTTTCCAGCTGACATGTGGGTTGGGATATATTCTTGGCCTCAGTTCCCCTCTTCTTTTTTTCCTTCCAATGACCATGGCTGTGCCCTGGGCGGTTAGAGCTCTCTATAAAGGTTTGGAACCCAGTTGAGATGAGATTGGGGGTAGGAATGGGATAATTACATTTCCTAATCTAAATCCTTTAATGGCTACTTTGTTTATTGCTTGCCTTTACCTTGAGGCTTTGGTCTTTTTCATAAAATAGAAGTGAGGGCAATGTGCCCTGTATCTGGTCTGTTCTAAGAATAGGTGGTCTGGTCAGATGGGGTGCTAAATGCTGCCTAAGTCTGGGTACCCTGGGATAAGGGCTACTTCTCTGTTTTCCATAGAAACTGCTTTTTGGAGTTGGCTTCTCTCTCCACTTGGCTTGCCAGAAGACCAAAGGCTCACAGTTTGGTCACTGATAATACTAATCCTCTCTGACAATTAGTTGGCGACATTTCCTATTAGAATATCTTTGAAATGTTCCTGGTTGGGGGTGGGGGGGGGTGGAATTTGGGCTGGCAGGAAAGGACACAGGTCTTTTAATCTCAGAACCAAAAACACTCTTCTGACTTCTTATTTCTCAAACTTCATTGAGCTATGGAAGGCATTCTGCCCCTCTAGGGCCCCGTGACATAATCACAGGCACTTCGAGTGCTTCTGGAAGCGTGGCAGTAGAGGTTGTCTCCTTACCTGAGAAATAATGTCTGGAAGATGTAGTGAGTACAGCGTTCTTATTACAACTCGCCTCCTCACAGGTTTCTGGGCAGAGCACTAACCTGCCCTTAACCTGTTACTTTTCTGAGTCTGTTTGTTGACAGCTGTGAGCTGTTCAAAGGCTCTGGGGAAGAAAAAAGAAAGAAAAATAGAAAGTTGAATACCAACCCATTCAATATCTCCTGTTTGAGCTAGTGCAGGGTATACTGTGGACCGTGCGAGGGGACCACAGCGAGGAAGGATCCCAAGGCCTCTTGAAAGCATGAACAAATGAGAGCAGCTTCTGAACCTTTTTGCTGTGCCTTGACAGAATTGCACACTGTAAGAAAGATCCTTTTTGGTATTGCTACCACCCCTCTGCTCCTTTCTCCCTCCTCCCAACCCTACCATGTACAACTTTTAAAATAGGTCCTTAAAATGCACCATCTTTTCTCCTGGAGAGGGCTGACCCTTACACCACTTCCAGTGCCACAGCTAACACTTAGGTAGTGTTCCATGCCCTTTCCATGGATTAGCTCATTTTATACTCACAACAACCCTGAATAAGTGTTAGACCATTTCTTCGACAGGAAAAACTGAGGTTTAAAGAGGTCACGTAATTTGCCTGAGATCACTGAGCAAGTGGACTGAGAGGGGGGATGTGTTCTGCTACATTCCTTCTTTGTCTCTTTGACTTTAGCATCTTTATATCTCATATCTGAAAAGAACTTTACTAATTACACCAAGAGTAATGAGAACCCTGCGGCCAGTAAGACCAATAAGTTGCATCCACTTGCCTCACTGGATTCTTGTCCCTGTACCAGATACCTGTTCTGAGAATAAGTTTGTCCATTTCAGAGACTCCATGTCTTACTCATCTCATTGACATTTTAATTCCTGGGAGGACACAGCTGAACCACACAGCAGTTTTCAATGGCGTTACCTTGCTCTATCCACCATTTTTGGCACACTGGAATCTGCTGCTTGGGGATTTGTTGACATGTCTTTCAATAGGCCAGGCCATATAAGCTTAAGAGGGAGGAAGAAGGGGGAATATTAGAATAACTGTTTTTTATGCAGCACCTAATATATTCTAGGCATTGTTAGTGGCTTGTATGATCACAAATAATGCTCACAACAAATCTAGGTGAGAAGGTTTTTTGCCTCTATTTTATAAACGTGATGATTAAGGTTCAGAGATGTTGAGGTCACACAGCTAGTAAGGGGCTGAGATGATCCGAAGCTATCATCTGAAGCCCTTGCTCTTTCCCTCTATCAAGAAGCTTTTAAAGAAATAATATGACAGTTACTTTTAGCCAAAGGGAAATTGGAAGTTCATGACCCAGGACTTCATTCTTACCATGGCACCATGTCATTTGATGGTAATGAGGATGTTAGGGGCCTGGGTCTATGGACGTCATGTCAGATGATCCTGTGGTATTAAATATAGATATTCACTTTGGAAATAAAGCTAAATCACTTTCTCCATGTGACTTAGTTTCACCAGTAGGAAATGTTGGCCTCATTTACTTTCTATTCATTAATCTACTAGTGGGTCATCAGACATTGTAAGGGATGGATTTAGTTGGAATTTCTCTCTCTTACTTCCTCTCATTTCCCTCTCTTTGCCCTTTCCCCCCTTTCCTGCCTCCCAGCCTCAGGGCCGAGTGCTGGGGTATGTCACTTACAAGCTGTTCATGACCTTGGCTGAGTGACTTAACCTTTCTAGTCCTCAGTTTACTCATCTGTAAAATGTACCTCAAACAGCTGCTTGAAGGAGAAAATTAATTAATATATGCAAAGTACATGAATAATACCTGGAATATAGCAAGCACTTAATAAAAGTTAGTCATTGCTATTTCTTAATCAAATAGGTATTAATCCAGGCTTCATGCCAGGCACTTGGGATTCTTTGCTAGAGAGCAAATGGAATTTCCCCAGTAGAGTCTATCACCGGTTTTCAGCATGATGCTCCCCTCCATCCTCTAGTGTGATTATATTTCAAATATAATTTAAAACTATATTTTCAGAGTCTTTTTTTCTTATTCCCCACCCACTGGCAAGCCACCTCTCTGTCTTCTCTTTTCTCTGTCACCATGCCTCTGTGAGGGTATGTGGGCTTGGTAAGCAATTTGGGGGAACAACAAATCTAGTAACGTGGAAAACTGAGGTACATACGAAAAATAACAATTATGTAGCCCTCACTAAATGTTTTTTCTTCTTGAAAGTGCTTTGAAAACATTAACTAATTAATTAATCAAAAATAATTTCTACCAATCAGTGAAAATGCTCTTTATACTGTATTAAGCCTCTTGAAAGGTATTATTTATTCAGTGATGTTTTCTCTTTGCTGGTGAGGGAATCATCAGTTTCTTTTTTTGGAGACATTTCAGAAGATTTTGTGGAATCTCTGCACACCCCTCTCACTCTGTACATCCCAGCAAGCGTGAGGGTGTGAACAGACACACCCGCACACACACACTAACAAACACGAAATGTCCTTTTAGGTGATGCCTCTTGACATTAAATGCATTAAAATATTATATAAGATTCTCTAATCTACTGTGCTTATCAGCTTTCTATTGATCTTCCAGCAAAATTAAGACAAAAAAATCCCTGGTGAGTTTCCAGTATCAATGTCACCTGTTATGAGCATTGACTTTCCTGTCTCTTCTCTGGTCCTGGGAGCCCTCCGAGGGCTGGGACTCTCTTGCCATAGCCTTGGACCCTTGCTACTTAAAGAGCCTCCACAATGTTAGCCCTATCCTCTAGCCTACAAAATGCAACTTAATCTCTTTGTGACAGAGCAAGAGAGTAGTAATAATAATCTTATGTTTATTAATTCAACAAATATTCAACATCCACCGTTCATTTTTATATATTCCTATAACATACACTTGATTCAGTGCAATGAATCACATTGAATCATGCGTGAACCATGGTGATGGAGTCAAAGGTGATCCAGACAGATTACTGCATTCAGGGAGTTTGTTGTCCAGCAGGAAAGAGAAGGCTAGAACATAACTTTAATATAAGGGAGGGAGACTTGAGGAACACCTACAGTGAAGGTACCTTCAGAAGAGGGGGAGAGGACTTCCAGCTGGGACATTCAGGGAGGACTTTTGGGAGTAGATGACGCCTGAGTGGGATATTGGAAGAGGAATTGGCCTGTGAAATGATGAGGGAGGAGGTGTTGCTCCAGATAGAGCAAAAATAAGAGGGGAAAACCATGAACAAGGAACAGTATGGTTGCATGGGAATCATTGATTGTTGACTAGTGTCTAGGTGTGGGAAGAAGATTAGTGGACATAATCTAGGAAACGAGGATTGGCCCTACGTTTGGAAAATGCATGGCATAGACCGCACTATACTGGGTCCCCACCAGTAACAGCCATCACTAATCAACTTCAGCACTCAGTACAATGTAGATGGCATGGGTATGGCCTCCAAATCTCTCTTGGGACACCTCTCCAGGTAGTCACTACTAATCAGAACCATTGAATTGCATTGCTTCAGGAAAGGAAAAGCACATACCACTCCTGGGCCACAACTGGGAGAACCTTAAGTGATAGGCTGAGCAATTAGGCTTTATTTTTCTGGCATCAGGTCATAATCAAGCACAGATTCAGAGTCAACATTCTTAATATAATTTACCGGTCTACAATATTGTAAACCGAAGACACCCAAAAGTTCTGTTGAAATGTGGGTTTTTGGAGGCTTACCTGCACATTAAATTAAGACTTTCAAATATTTTAAGTAAAATTTAAATTTTATCTCCTTCTCTATTCTCTGGTTATCAGTTTCTATTTCTTGCTATTATTAATTTTCTAGCAATAGCAGTTTACCTCTTGTGTTCTAACTCCCTATGGGCTTGTAAATTCAGACCTATTGGAATGCTGCATAAAATTAAAGTATGTAGGCTCTGAGCAACTGTATGAGGGATTTACGGAATTTAAATTCAGATGCTATTACATCTATGCGAGCTGCTCAGACATCCTTTCTTTTATCTGACTGATTTCTGGAAAGATGAATGATCACTGTACAAGGTACAATCTCTACCCTGAAGTCATAGAACCAAGAGTGCCGCCACTTATCCATCTCTACACAAGGTATCCTACGCGAAAATGCAAATACTGGCACATGGGGGAACTACACGGCACCTGAGTAATCTGGCTGGTTGAGATCTCATTCTGAAGGGTTTTCCCTGACTCTCTTAAAAGTAGGTTATAGCATCTAATGAATCTTCAAAAGGATGTTTACAGACATTGGAAATAAACATGGAGAACTGTAATGATTTTAAAAAGCTCAGTTTGTCTCTACTTCTAAATTTCCCATCCTTAGGAAATTCTTCTCTCATATACCCTGTAAAGGATTCTAGGAAATTGAGGAGAATATCTTTTCAGAGGGAACGATCTGGGAACTGGTTGACAGCTACACTGCAGTGCTATTTAAAAGCAAAGGGAATAAAAGCTCATCAGAGGAGACTCAGAAGTCTTTGCTCCACAGACACTTGTTTTGATTGGTCCCAGCTACCAAGCTCCACATACATCATTTTGCTGATTTGCCAGATAAAGTAAATAATGCGACTTTAGGCAGACTACCTAAACTGAATTTCGTTTTCTTGTAGAATGGTAGTCCCACTATACAGGAAGCATTGTGCACACCAAGTGCAAACAAGCCACCATCCTCACCTCCAGCCCTTCCCACATCTGGTTCTATGTGCAAAGGGAGGTCAGAAGTTCAAGGCAGCAGAATGCAGAGTTCACCACATGGGTTTTGGCATCATACATCCCTGGACTTGCATCCCAGCTGGATTATTCACTGGTTGTATGACTTTGCCATAAATGGTTTGCTCTTCCAGAGCCTCTGTTTTTTCGCTAGTCTGTAAAATGGGGGTCATGACTGTACCTACCTCAGAGAACTGTGTGAGGAATAAGTGTGGCAATCTGTATTAAAACAGTCAACTTTAGAATTATTAGGTGACTTCTCAAAAAGCTTTAAAGCTTTAAAGTTTAGATCCTTGGTGCCGCAGCAGAACATCCACTAACGTTTCAAGTCTTCAGCAGTTTTCCTTCAAGGTTGCCCTTCATGACTTTCTTAATGGGTTATTCTTATCACAAGTTAAAGAGTCTGCTGCTCTCATGACAAAAATCAACCTAACATATACATGGGAAGGGGTTATCAAGAATTCCAGAGAACTTTCCACCTTCTGATACATTCTCTAGGGAATAAATTTATTTTTAGGGGTCAGGAAAGAGGGTTTAACATTTAACTTTTTTTTAGCAACCCCTCACCCACTGTATTCATAATATTTCAGTGTAGAGCAAGTTAATAGCCAAACAATTGCAGAAGACAAATTCACAGTCAAGGGCTGGTATGTATTTATAGCTGGATGTATATGTCTGTAGTTAACAGGTATGTAAATAGACGGATACAATTTGTGGATGCTTTTTGTGTGCACCTCCAGAGAGGACAGAACGGGGAGATGAATACTAGAGATAAAGTAGGGAGTGCAGAGGATTGAGATTTTTTCCTTATCTAAGCATCTCATTCTTACAGACTCGTAAGAATTCTTACAGGCTAGGAATCTCTGCAAAGGGCTATATGTTGACATCTCGTTTTGAAGTAATATTCCAAAATGGAAAGGTGTTTAACCAAAACTTCCTGTTTGTAATCAAAGTCTCCCCTTGTCACTGAGCACATCCAGTAGTCTGCTAGAAACAGAACTGTGCAAAATGCAGTTTTTACTTTCCTGTGGTTTATAGCCACTGCTGCTGCTGAAAATGAGCAGAGAGGTGGTGAGGTATTGGGTTCAAGGTGAGGCCTGAAAAAGCTGAAGAACAAGGCCTGGACAAAGGTGGCCCCTGGAGCAGTAGGACTAGCTGGGGAGGGTGGTGCCAAAGGTTTGCTTGGTTTCCTGCAGCATTTCTTTTCCGAGTGAGGACTCCCCTGGTCCTCTCCAGTTAGAAACCTCTGAAAACCTTGGGTACTCCATCTGCCACTCAGGACACTTTGTACCACAAATCTGCAGTGAGAGAGGCCTGGTTTTAAAACCTAACTCTGCATTATGACACTGCCTGTGACCTTGATCATATAACTTTCGATCTCTGAATCTCAGATTCCTTGTAAGATTTAATGAGAAAGAAAGAGCACCAGCAGTGGCTTCTTGGTAGACCCAGCTAGATCCTCGGGCACTAGAGCATGGTTAAGCCATGAACCCCATACCGACCCTCCAACCTCAATCCCCCCTGAAACTCTAGAGTAGGACAGACCTAGCTTCAAATCCCAGCCCTGACTTACTAGCTGTAAGACCTTGGGCAAGTTGCATGTGTGTGTTTGTGTGTGAAAAAGAGAGAAAAAGAGTGAGTTTAATGTCTGCCAAGTCTGTTGGATAAAATGGAAAATAAAAATAGACACTTTCTCCCTGGAGTTTATAGTTCAGTGGATTTCTTTTTGTTGTGGAGCCTCAGTTTCCTCATCAGTAAATGGGAATAATGGCACTTAGCCAGAGGAATTGTTGTTAAAGTTAAAATGAGAAAAGCTCTGAGCAAAGTGCCTAGAGTGCTGAGACGCTGCTGAAATGCTCCATGGTTGATCACCACTGCTGCCATGGGGGTACCCAATGTTGGATTACTAATATCCTAGTGCATGCCTTTTCAGTCTCTACAGTATGGAATTATCTCTGTGTTCCCCCATAATGCCAACCCCAGCAATCTGTCTACTTTATTTCCGATCAGCCACTTTTGTGGGGTCTGATTGGCTACAGGGTAACAGGAGACAGGCAGCAGAGCCTGAGGGCTAGTCATGTGGACTTCAGTACCAGACAGACCTGTGCTGGAGCCCTTCTCTGCCACTTATCCAGATGTGTGGCCTTGGACAAACTACTTAACCTCTCTCAGCCTCATTTTATTCATCTGTTAAATGGACATAAAAACAGTCCCTACCTTGAGAATCATTATTCCCATTCCAAGAGTCTTGTGTATGTGTGTGTGTGTGTGTGTGTGTGTGTATGTGTGAAAGGGACCGAGACTGAGTGAGAGCAAGTTTAACGTCTACCATGAGATTAATGGAAAACAAAAGTAGACACATTCTTGTCCCTTGGTGCTTACAGTCGAGAGGGTGCTATGCACTAGGGAGACATATGCTAGCTAAATCACACACAAATGGAAAAATGGAACTGCAACCAGTTTTAAAAAGAAAAGTTACATGATGCCTTGAAAGCCTATTATAAGGGGGATTTGACTCAGCCAGAGAGATCACAGATGGTTTCCCTGAAGAAGGGACTCTGGACTAGAGTGCTGAAGGACAAATAGGAGTTTGCTAGATGAATACTAGAGGGAAAGGCATTCCTGGTAAGCTCTCGCCATCAGTGTCATAAGCATATGATCACCATCTTCTTGCTAGACTATAAACTCAAAGAGTACTGGGATGTGTCACCTCTAAGACAATACCTCGAAGGAAGTCAAGGCTTAGTAAATATTTGTTGAACAAGTGAATGTTAGTAGGAAATCAATGCGTGTTTGTTGAATGAAATAAAAAGTAACTGCTCTGCCCTCATCTCATGGCTTTATTCAGGAAGCAATTAAGGAAGACACATAATTTAGTAAAAACAACACGGACCTTGGAGTCGAACAAACCAAACGCCCTCCTCATTTAGGGCCTGTCCCCTTGGAGAAGTAACAGAACATCTCTGTTTCAGTGTCCATAGCTTCTTTATAGGCTTATTTTGAAGATTATGATGGTAAGTATGCAAGTAAGTAGTCAAGAGATGAGTAGTATTAATATTATTAGGATTAGGACTTGGGCAAATTTCAGGCATGCAGCTTTTCACAGATTTGCTGAAGACAGGCCAGGTACAGTTTGAAGGCCAGAGGGTGTTATTACCGGAACATCAATCAGATCTTTACCTTGCTGGAAATGCCTAGAGTTCATCAATGCACTGCAGTGTATCTCCAGTGCCTGAGCCAGATCGTCAGGTTTAGATTTCCCGATGCATTGGTTATAAGTGATTGGTAGTTGGTAAAATACTCTGGGGCCTCAGTTTCTTTCTAGGGTTGATCATAGAGTGTTTGGACAGAATAAAATCACGTAATTCATGGGCATCACATAGCACAGAGCATGAACAGGATAGGTAAGCAATACTCTTTAGCTTTACTATTACAACCGCCAGGCCCTGCTGGGTTTTCTGTCATTACCCTGTATCTGATTCAGCCTCTCCTGGGCCAGGAATTACTTCCTTTAGGAATTCTCTTTATGGAAGGGAGAAAAAAGCAACTTCTCTCTGAGGTCTGGAAGCCTAGCTTCCCCAGTACCGCGCTCTCCCGGGGCAGGTTCTGGGTCACTGAGCCGTCCAAGGGAGGCAGGTCAGCAGGGGCTGAAGGCTCTGGAACCTCTGCCTTCCCTCAGGAAGCTACAGCGCTTGGCTCTCCCCCTCTGCCTTCCTAACCCTGGAGGGAGCGATCTGGGGTACCAGCACAGCACTGGGCATGCTCGCCAGCCAAGTCGGGTTCGGGTCGTCCGCAGGACACGCTGGCTTCTGTGTTTTCCTGTGCTCAGGGAGCTGGTGCAGCTGTGGTGCATCGGGTTTCCAGAGCGGAACCCTTGGTGCGTGTATCCAGGGAACGGATCCTCTCTTGGCCAACCGAGAGCGGAACTGAACTCTGCACCGCCCGGGGTTTGCGCGCTCAGTGTCTGGTCTTGGAAACGCCCGGTTGGGGTTCTGTCTGCAGACAAAGGGGTGCACGTGCCCCTGGCGCCCCTCTTTCGCAGCCGTGAACCCCTCCCTGGTCCCATACTCCGCAGCCCCAGCAGCTGCAGCCCCAGCGCCACCACCCAGCTCCCGTGGCCGCGGCCTATGCGCGCGCTCGGGGCCGGGGATTGGCTCGCACTCCCCGTTCCCGGGCTGCGCTGGCGGGCGGGCGGGCGGGGGGTGCGCGGCGCTCTGTGTGTGTGTGTTTGTGTATGTATGTGTGCGCGCGCGCGCGCGTTCGTGTGTACATGTGTGTGTGCGCGTGTGTCTGTGCGGCGCGCGGGCGGGTGCGTGTGTGCGCGCAAGGGCTCGCGTGCAGGAGCCACTGGATGTGCGTGCGTGTGTTATGGGTTTGATTCCAGAGCAGGTTGCACATTGGTCCTGGGTGGCTCGCAGGCTCAGGTCGTGCTTGGGCGTCCTCCTCCTAATCGTTTTTGAAGTAGCAGCAGCAGCAGCAGCACCAGCAGCAGCAGCCGCCGCGGCAACCTCGGCAGCAGCAGCTCCGCGGCACAGCCGGCAGAACTGTGCAGAAGCGAGCACCGTTTGGGGAGTCCGGGGGGCGGGTAAGAGGGAGGAGGAGGAAAGCCTGTCTTGGTCTTTGGGATTATTTTTCCCCTTCTTTCCCTCTCTCTTTCTTTCTTGAGGGTGTATGTTGCCCCCTCGAAGTGAAGGAATTTTGCTCCAAAGCGAGCTGGGACCGAAGACTCTAGGCTAAGTTATCTCTCTATGTAGATGGTGTCAGGGAGCGAAGCTACTGACCGAGCCGCTGGTAAATGTTTTTCACTTCTTACTCTTTAATGCTTAAGGCTTTTTTCCCCCTTTTCTTGCTTCCTTGTTTCCTTTCTGTTGCTCCTCATTCTGCAATCGCTCCTGAATCAACTGCAGTTCTCTTTCTCTCTCCTTGCGTTTGTGCAGTTCGCAACTTGTTTCGTGGTTTTCTATGTATTTTTTTTTCTCCTTCATCCTCAGATGAATGCTGGAACATTTAAATTCGGCACTTCGGGAGGTCATCATTAGTTGCATGAGTTTCAAGGGGGAGGGGAAAGATTCGTAGAGCAGACTGTTATTTCCCTGCAGAAGGACTGCCGGTTTCTCTCTAATGTTCATCGCAATTATAGGGATTTTTTTTTTTTTTTTTTTTTAGGATGCATTTTAACGTGGCGTTGATGTTTAAGGTTATCGTTCTCCAGGATTACAATGCATTTTGACTCAGTTTTGACAGCATGACAGATGCCAGTGATTCCAGAACTACTGTATGGTACATGCTGGCTCAAATATTCAAAATTGGAGGAAGAATCATTTGCATTCCAAAAGAGAATTTCTTAAAAATGCTGTTTTGCATCACATTGCTGCAGATTTGTAGGAGGCAATGATAGACATCACTACTCGTGTTGCTTGCAAAGATAATAAACATATAAGTGGTTGAGTGCATCACATACTGTCCTGTTCTCCAGTGATTGAGCTATTGCTAAATTTACTTAATAATAAATTTAGGGCTATGGAGAAGGAGGGAGATTGCTGGTATTGTTTTATTCAAAATTGTGAGGCATGGACAGCAATTTCTAACCCCAAACCAGCCCTCTCTTAGATCTTACTTGATGTGGCATCTTGTCAATTGGGAGGGGGAGGGCAGTTTCTGCCACACACATGGAATAAAATTATTTAAAATAGCCAGCATAATACATGCAAATTGAACCCTAACTCTTTTGTTAAAAATAGAACTGACTTTAACTCTTGCTTTCAGGATCTGTTTGAAATATTATTTAAAATTAATGTACAGCAGTTCTTTAATGTATTCATGTCATTTAAGTTCTTTGGGGGGTTCTTAGCCATTACCATGTTTCATTTGTTTTGCTGTTTTCCCTCTAAGTTTTCAGTTCCAGTTCAGTAGAAAAACCGAAGGCTCAGGAAGTAAAGGCAAATCAGCAGTTTAAGAAGAAATCAGTTTATAGTTGTAAAATTTCTGCTAAGCCAGGGGAAAATGAGCTAAAATAATGGCAGCTGAAATGGAAGGAGGGCAGGCTGGGGTAGAGCAGACTGCAGTTTCAGTGTGAGTATTATCATCTGGAAGAGCTCTGAACTCTAGACTCACATAAGGATATCCAGCTCAGGGATATTCTGGGGCACAGACATTTTACAGAGGGAAATACTACTGTTTAAGGAAGCCTGCTTCTGCTATGTTGTTGCCACACGATAGGACAGCAAGTTACCTGTGTGCAAAGCGTATGTTTGCAATCAGGCTGTTAAACTTTGTTTTAATGTAAACTTAGCTGATGTTGGAAGAACAGCATCAAACAGTGCAGCCTGTTCAGGACTGAAAAAAAAAACAAACTGGAAATTAGCTCAACTAGTCAGACCCTTTTATATAGAAGACAGTCTATTCCAAGACACCATGCAAATTCACCTGTTCTGGGTTGCCTGTGTTGACAAAAGCTTTTCTTGAAATTGTGGACAGGATTCCTGAGATCTAAAGCTTACTTCTTTTGTAGTCTGCTGATGGTAATAACTGTGTTTTACTTAGAATTAAAGCTCAGCTTACTCATGGGTCCCTTGAGATGTCAATATTGCTATTTTAAAATATTTTCGTGGACCCTTGCATTTACCATTTTGATCAAGTTGGAGGGGGGAACCCAACTTCCATTCATGAGGATCACAGTTGCCTTTGAGTGAAGCACTTGTTTGTCTGGATATTAAAAAAAAAAATGAATTCATAGAGTAACCTACAATCTAATAACCCAAGTCTTCTCAAGCATCATAGTTTTCTGGTTCTAAGACCAAAAACAGAAAGCAATATACCTCATGCTGAGCAGCTGCATTATTTCTCTGGCATAGTCCACACACATGGGCACGAATATATGAGTGACCAGGCTAAGGGCTCATTTCATGTGGCCCATGGGGCAAGATTTCTAATTGTTATGTAATAAATTCAGAGCATGAATTTATTTATGAAACATCACAATTGGCTTCAATTTCAGCATCTTCACTAGATGTGAAGACCAAGAGTCCATTGATTTAAAGAGCATGTCCTTTCCTGCTGAGGTTGATTTTTACCCACCCACCCCTGTTTCTACTTTCTAGTTTCCTGGCAACTTCTGAGAAGCTCTGAGAATTTGTGTTAAAATATTAAACATATCTCCGTTTTGGGTGTACTGTCTGGTTAGATTACTGTTCAATCAGCTGGATTTGTAGTTTCTCTGCCATGATTCTGTGTGGTATAGTGTTTGTGCCTTGGTGGTGGTTTTATGACTATGGTTATTGTTATTAGCTTTGCCATTAAATCTTAACTAGGCTTATTTTAACTTTCTGTGCTTGGCGTTGATCTCAGGTAAATGTATCAAATAATACTATCCTCTTGCTGAACTTGTCCGTAAATTAGGTAGTTTACCTTTAATCCATGTTTGTGTGGAATTTCAACATTGTGGGGAGAAGGTAACTTATTTTGGGGGAGAAGGCTGTATAGAAAGAGGCTGTTGCTTCAGGGAACTTAAGAATAACATTTGCCTCTATGGTGAGTGTTCCTCTTTTCATTTTGTTAAGAGTGGAGGTCTCTCTGCATGTAGGAGGTGTCTGAACGTTTCTTAAAAGTGATTGCTATTTTTTCATTGTGTAATTGAAGGGAACTTGGAACTACTTGCGTGTTTTTAAGGAAAACCTGTATTGGCGAGCATTTCCATTGTTTTCTATTCTGTGTAGACTAATTTTGAGAAGTGATTTCTGGTTAAATATGGTCAAGGTCATTGCCAAGGGCCTTTTTATCCCTCCCCAGTTAAGAACTCAAACTTAAACTGAAAGTCAGATTTAAAGAGAGAAAACTTGTATCAGGCTACTACCTCAATGGGGCTATGTGGAAAGTATATGTTTTTGTCTTTCACTGGTACTTTGTGTGAAGCAACAGTTTTATTCTTTGAATTACTGGTTCCTAGTAGCCTGATATATTCACAGGGAGAAACCTTCCATTCCGCACTCTTGGTACATACAATAGATTCACAACCTTCAGGGAAGATTGCAAGAACAATTTTTGGGGGCCGTGGGAGGATGTCTTTTGATATGTTCTTAATGGAAAGGAACATAGCAATATTTCATAAAATGTGATAGAGTTTCTATTTAGATAATACCCCATTTAAAATTTTGTGCAACTAACAGTAATTTTATAAGAGTCTTGTGTGGTGAGAGCAAATAGCAGCTTTGTCAAAGTATTTCTTTGTATTTCTCATTTCTATTTTGCTTTATAGAAAGAACATTCACATTGTTCAGGACTTTGTATTATTATAACTTACAGGGTTTTTTTTTTTTATTTTGCTTTGTTTCCTCTACCTAACAAAGATAAACCACTATTACCAATTATTTTAGCTGTGCTAAGAGTGTTGCTCATATTTCCAAAAGATTTCATAAAGTTGAAGAGGTATAAAATGTTCTCCCGGAAATTCATGTTACTCACCTCCCTAGTCTACTTATATATTGCATACTACAATGTGATTTTGAACTCGAGATATTACAGCCTTTTAAATGAATTCTTAATGGCAAAAAAAGAAGCCTTTTAAATGAATTCTTAATGGCAAAAAATAAGAAATAGTTTGCAAATAGAGTTCCTTCATTTTTGCTGAAAGCTTTAATTGGTCCACCTCTCTTAAGTGTAGAATTACATGCCTTTTAGATAAAAAGAATTATCAGGAAAAAAGTACAATTATGTGCTTTTTCGGCAGTCGTGTAGATGAAAAGAGAGCAGGTGTTTTAACTCTTTTCATGTAAGTTTAGTGAAGAGAAATCGAGACTAAATAATACGGTTAATATGTTAAAATAAAATCTATTTGCCCCAGTGAAAATTTTTTCCCCCTGGACAATATGAGTTGATCCTTGACTCTGATGGAACAACTGACTGGCTCTCTCATCTCATCACCACTGTGTGGCTCTGCCAGAATATTGGTGATGGGTGCTAAAGGTACCGCGTTTGGCTTGGAAAATAGGAGTGTGTGGTTTGGGAGGAGGAAGATGGTTTCTTTAAAAGTTTATACCTCTCAGGCCTTGACTGCAATTCTTTCAGTGGAGGCTTTGCTCTCCTTGATATTTGTTTGGATCACCTAGTGAAACTGCCCAGGCCTACTCCTGTCTCTAGGTTTATAGTTCTGCCACAGGTTATTGTAATGTAAATATCATGCTAGATTTCTCAGCTCAGTTGTTATCCTTGCATTCATTTATGATTTTTGCAGAGGCAGATCTGTAAAAGTTTGGATCTCAGCTTTCCAGAAGACGGTCTATTTAATTGTTCTGATGGCTAAATTATTTAGCTATATAGACTCAAGCCTGTTAAAAAATATTAGAAATTGGGTATGATTTATTTCTATTCATATGACCTTGGTAAAGTCCTTATTTTTAAGTTATGTAAAAGGGAGTTATGGACCCTGTAAAATAAAGAACTTATTTATGAATTTGGTTCAAAAGAATAAGTCATTTCTTTTGTTTGTTTAGGTGTCCCAATTTTCCATTTACCAGTCAGGAGACAAGGACTAAAGTCGGAGAATGTAATTCATATGATGAAGATAAAATTGATGCCAACAATAACATACTGATTTAAAATCTTTAGAGAGGACAATTCTGTAGAGGATTCTTTTGGAAAAGGCTTATGTTTAAATGTCATTTTTATTATTGCTTAGGATTTAACTGATACTCAGTGTTTTGGCATTTCTCCTACTTTAATTAGAGGACTAAGGGTATATGTGGAGAAAGAAGTACATCATTAAATAGAAATGATTTTGGCAAAGGTTAAAAAAAGTCCCATACTGTAAAATAACCATTTCACAAAATTGTATAAGCTGCTTGCTATATTTGTAACACATTTAAAAAAAAGTGGCACTTCAAAGTTTCATTTTGAATGTTAGAAATAGTCAAGTTCTTAGCTTATTTCTAAGAATGAAACTGAACTATTAGAAAAGATAGCTATGTCCACGCATATGGCTAATTCAAACAGTAAATATCTATGTAGCTAAAATCATAATCATTATCTGAGATCTCATTGCAACAGACTTTGTGATCTTCACTGTGATAATTTTTCTAAACCGTTTCAAATGTAAGAGTATATGGTTATATGCTACACATTCCAGTAGATATTACTTAGAAGGAACATAGGCAAATTAAAGCTGCAGGAAAGTATATTTTGGTCTTTTATTTTTTATTCCCTCAATAAGCAGTTTTTGAATTCCCAAGACAGGCCGGGTACTGTGCTCTGCTTCCAGCTAAATCTTATGGTAAGAATAATTTGACGCCAAAAGGATGTCTAAGGAAGTAAATGGGAATAGGGGTGGGTGCTTTTTCAAAGGTACAAGATAAAGCTTTGCTTTATGTCACTTGAAAGTATATTGAAGGGTGATTTAATTTATTTTTATTTTAGGATTTGCTCAGGCAGTAACTGTATACGAATATCTGTTCATTCTCCACCTTGTAGTATGCCTAACTCATTTCTGTTCCTGTAGTCTGGTGTGATATGACACCAGATTTGGAGACCTAAGTCAAAGTTTGGCCTCACCTGTGTGTATTCAATGGAGGCAGAGGGAAGGGCAATGTGAGTTTGTGGGAAGAGGATGCAGACAGTAGGAAAGTGTATTCTGTAGCTGGCTACCATTTCCTTGTGATATTAATCATGCCACCAGTTTTATTTTTAGCCTCACCTAACTTCTTGAGAAGACACAAACTACGTCTCTCAATTTCAACCCTAAGAATAATACCATAATTATTACAAAAACATTTCACAGTGGTTAGGGCTCTGCAGTTTGTGTGACCCAGCATCTAATTTTTCTCCTCTCTAATCCTGTTTATATAGCCCCATACATAATCAGACTCAGTCAGATGAAACCAATTACTAAAGGGAAAAAAATCAAATTTATTTATTATATTTATTGGATGTGTCTGTTGCTTAATTATCCATTGGCGAATTTACATGTGGCCACAGAGAGGGCTGTGGATGAGTGTGGAAAAATGATCAATCATCACTTCTCACAGTCCAGAGGACACTGCCGAGAAAACAAGATAAAATATCCCTCCCCAAATCTACCCTTTCTCATTGCTACCAAGATGGGTACCTAAAAATGGAAAAGCAAGCATCCCCCCGAAACTGTGTTTGGATTGACATAGGAAAATCTAGAAAAGATTGGGAGTGATCATACTTTTT
Organism: Equus quagga; assembly: GCF_021613505.1. NCBI lineage: Eukaryota > Metazoa > Chordata > Mammalia > Perissodactyla > Equidae > Equus > Equus quagga. The sequence continues at coordinate 56,026,777 of NC_060273.1, read as the reverse complement.
CCTGACCACTCACTGTAACGTTAGGAAGGAATGTGAGGAGGTCTGTATGCTTTGAAACAAAACATGGTTTAGATGTTGAAAGGTGTGTGGGGGAAAACTACCTCAAATTATCCGACAGAGCAGATGACCAAGCCCACCCCTTGGCTGTGGGTTAGTCTGTTGTAAGGTGGCGAGGGATGGGGGTGGGATAAGGTAGGGTGGACGTGAGGCAATCAGCAAGGTGGTGTTTGCAAAGTTATTGACCATGACATGTAACTGTAACGGGCAAAGGGTAAGATAGCACTGCTAAAGCAGTGAATTAAAATATGTTTGGTGTTTGGCCTTTGATGGTAAAGATATGCAGAGACTTTTATTTTTGGCCTTAAGTGTTTTTGTTTAAAAAGAACAAAAAATGGTTTTCTTCTCCCTTTTTACCCCCCCTTTCAGTTTAATGGTATGGATCTTGAGCACGACTTATTTCTTATTTTTTGCCCACTTGCTCTCAAAATACATTTTTGGAAATTTATCATTGTGGAAGTTGCCCTTCAAAATAGATAATAACTGAAATAACCACCATTTTGAGTAAATGTAGCAAGGCTAAATTGTTGACAGAAGCGTCATCTTATTTATGTAAATCTTCAATTTCAGGGACCACTAAATTTTTATAAATCTGTCCTGTCCACACCCTCAAGGTTAGAACATGTGTATGAGCTTCAGGGAGTAAAGCAAACCACTTTTGAACTTGAGGCATTTGAATTGTCTTGAACTGTCTTCTAGGGAACACTGAATGAAATGTGTTTTAAGAATTGCAGCTCATCATTAGTGCATCAGGTAGAGAAGACAATGCGTAAATTATGATTTATTGCTAATTACCATTTATTTGGGGATGCTACTGTGGAAGAAACTAAGCATTGTAGATTATGCTTTTGTTACATTTGTCTGCAGAGAAATTAAAATAGCAACATGAATCTTGAGAATTGAGAGGGAGAAGTGCTTTTTATACCTGTTGACTTAGCAGGGAAATATTAGAAATGAGCTAAATTTTGCATTTATTGTAATCTATACTTTGAAAGTTATTCTAACTTTTTTTTTTACAGAAAAAAGGTGCTCTCAGCTGGTTTCACTGCAGAAACCAAACAGTAAATAGATAGAGAGCCTGAACTCCACTTCCTACGATACTGATTTTTCACTAAGCTATTCCCTAAGGCTACGCTAGCTATATGAGGGGCACCAGTTCTTTTTATATGATTTGTGTATATTCCCGTAGATTGTGAAGTCTATTCTGGGCAATTTTCAAGTTAAAATTGTGTTACGGCTACCCTGGAGGTTGTCATTTCTTGGTTTTTCTCTTGTCAGTCAATTCATAAGTGTTTATTAAGCCCCCCATGAGGTGTACGTGGAATCATACACAGTTTTGGGGATGGGGGGCTGTGTATGATTGCTCTCTGGTCTAAAAGCTTGCAGTCTATAGACAAAAGTACCGTTATGCGTGTGTGTGTGAGTGTGTATCTAAAATAATATTTAAATTACAGAAGTTAGTAGTAGTTGTTGTTTGTTTTTTGTCTTGTTTTTAATAGCACTGCCCTGGAACTCCAAATGTATTTACTCTGAGAAAAACATAGCTTCAGGCAAGGTCAGGGATATAACTTTGCAGGTTCCTTTGTTTCTTTTTCTCTTTTTTTTAAATTCAGATATCTAATAACAGACATGTTTAAGTAAAAGGTGAAGCCAGAGGGAGAATATTAAACTGTGGATCCTTGGCAAGAGGAATCAGAGCATGGTTAACGCCTAGGTTTCAGAGTAAGGACAAATTCTGATGTTGGTCATTTTGGGGATATGCCTATTACCTGTGCAAATTCAATCAGTGAATGAATGAATGCCCCAAAGCTGTTAATTTACATTTTTCATGACCAGTGAGTCAATTTATGATTTACCTTTTTTTTTCATGAGAGGTTTTTGAGAAATTATAGGAATTGAGAAGGAAAGAAAATTTTCAAGTGTTCGCAAAATCCCATAAATGAAAAGTGTTCTCTAAAGGAATATTTTCCTCGTTGAACTTGAAAGCAAGTGGTGTATATATAGGTTCAGGGATTTACTTTTCAAAACTTATTCACTCTTTTAAATTCATCTCTTATCAGTCATTTGTGGGAACGGTAATATTCTTGAAGAGTACCAGGTGAATGGCTCTGAAAGTGGATGGCAAAGGAGAAGTGCACAGAGGCACTGACCTTTCTCACAGCCCCAGGTAATAGCTTCCTGGACTTTGGGCAGTCAGCTTCGACTTCTGTATCACTGGCCAGGCTCTTGATAAATGATCATTTTTGCTGTGATTTTCAAGATGTTCATATCTCATTTCCAAGGAATCATAGCTAAACCATCAAAATTTCTTTTCCGTCTTCTGTTCCTTCTTGATCTGAATTGGAGAAGCAATGGCTGAGAAAAATAGGAAGGGTCTTGGCTGATGCATTCCTCATGTAAACGTTGATTTTGACTGTTTTCCTGTTGGGTGTGTAAATTTCTGAGGATGGCTGGTGAATCCATCCGATTGGCTGAGTCTTGATCAAGTGTCCATACCCCTGTAACTAGGAAGTTTGGGACATCGAGAGTCTGATGCTGTCATGTTCTCTAATGAGACAAAAAGACTTCAACTGTCAGCATGGTATAAATGGTGAAATTTCCTCAAAATAAAAGGAGGGAGGAAGTCAAAAAAACAGAAAGCCCCCAGCAAATGTTTACCATTATTCTGAGTGACCTGTAGAATCTTAGGGGGTGAATAGCAAGTCCCTCAGGGTATGGACTTGAAAGGCTAATAGGAGTAAGAAGCTCTCTTGCTTAAAATGAACTGGAGAACATTCTTGATTAAAAAGGTATCAGACACAATGCTTTTGATTTTAGCACATACCAATCTCAAAAGTGTTTGTCCTGTAGAATTCTTTTTGTTATTACCAAGAGCCATATTAAAATTTTATCCATTGGAATTCTGCACCTGAGGATGTTAAAGATAATTCACCTAGAATGGGCCTAAGTTTGCCTATGTATAAATACATAAAATTGATAAATGGTCTGAAAAAAGGTAGAGGGTATTTGTTTAAAGTACCTAAGGAAAATACCTGGATGGCTCAGTAATTGACAATAAGAAAATTAATAGCAATTCCAAATAATAGATCAGACCAACTTTTTGCATCTAAATTGGTAATGAGTACTTGTGATACTTGAAAGAAATAAAACTGCATTTTCCCCCATAGTTTAGACTCTCTGATGTTCAAACAGGTTTTCCTCACTAAATTATTAGTAAACCTAGTGAGCTGCAGGGCCCATGCAAGTAATCCACGTCTCTAGTAAAACTTTTGCATCTGAAGGCTCAGTCTTTGCTTTCTCAGTTCCAAATTAATATATTTATCCTTCCATCACTGTCTCCCAAGGATTTTGAGAATTAATTAGAAACAAAATCACTTTCAGTCCTTGGATGTTGCATTCTGTGCTAAAAAAATTTGAGATACTGAAGTGTTATTAATAATGACAAAGGTTCATCCAGTAAAATAATCCGACTGGCTGAATTCTCACATGGTTAGTATTTTCTAATATAAATTACTGTAGGATTAGATAGTTAAATATTGAATATTGTCTCATTTAATACAGTTCCATGAAATATTAATGATAATGATGGTTCTCCAGTTTAGGGAATAGGGAGATGATTTTTTTTACTGACTAATAGCTTTGGCTGGTAACATAATACATTTTACAAAATGATAATGAAGATATTTAAATGAAGGTAAAGCAGGAAATAAATGGCCACTGAATTGATAGATTTCAGACAGGTCAAACATCACAAAAATTTTTCAGTCTTTGTATTAAATAGTTTTCTCTCTCTTCTAATGACACCACTGTGATCATTGTGGATAGCTTTGAAAATTTGTTAAAAGAACGCATTTGCCCTGTTAGGCCGTTGAAGAGGAGTGCCGTTGATGATGTTTAGGTTCCTTGAGGTGTAAAAGTCACAAAATTGGATTGAGCTTTGAAGGAAGGCTGGCCATGTTGAGTGTGACAGTTGAAATGGGATTGTTCATGAAGTCAAAAAAAGAAAAAGCAAAAGGGAAACAAAAAGGAAAGAGTGAAAGAGAGAAAGAAAGAGAAATATTGACCAAAAAGCCCAACAGGAGAGCCTTGGGCCATTTGAAGCTACGATTAATGACCAGAACAAAGACTTTTCATTAAGACTTTTCATTGTCCAAGGTTTTATTTATTTTTTAAATATTCCCTGTTTTGACTTTCCTTCATGTTCTTGATTCTGTGCGCTTATATCTCAAATTAGGAAACTAAAACCGGATGATAAATAGAGTAGATGAGAATTGGCGAAATTGTTTCTCATGAACGCAGGATAAGAATATATACTAGTGCATCAAATTGGTTTAAATTGGGTGGTTTTTTTCCCTCCAGGGGGGAACTTTAATGTTTTGTGAGATGATTTTATTTGAAATTGCAGTCATCCTTGTTTCAGACCTAGTAATTTAACAGTTGAAAAAGCTGCCTTTTTTGTTCTGTGTAGTTAATGTATGTGGTGTGAGTGAATACATTTTATTTAAAAAAGTGTTTTGGGGTAGCATTCTTTTAGCACAAACTTATTCCTTGATAAAGGAGCTGGCTGCAATTTGCAGAAATGACTGTTTCTTTTTCTTTAGCTGTTGGATAATTGCTCTTTGTATACACTGTGAAAATGTTCATATAGACCAGTGACAAAGCCTAGCAGATGCACTTGCAATTATCTGGAATTTAAGTAAATTTTGCATCTGATACACACAAAGCAAAGGCTTTGTCTGAGCAGGCGCACACACTGGCATGTGGATTGCTGTGAATACAATGAGTAGATTTTTAATGGAAAACAAATGGGTCTATTAGTAAGTCTTATCTTTTACTTGAAAAGACACCCACTTTAGGCATGGCCTACAACTTATTCGCATTCAAAGTTGGTTCTGTTCTAAATATGACCTTTGAAATTGAAAAAAACTTTAAATGTTTAAAACAAAACGTGTAGCTGTGTTTTCATTGGAATCACATTCATGGTTTTCTGGAAAAAGAATGGTGAAATAAATATTTGTTTGATAGTTCAATGTTATTTTTTCTGACCGTTAAGGAGAGAATTCACTTATGAAGACTCGAAAAATGCAAAAGGGGATTTCATATTATAAATAAATCATGCTATAGATAAAAGATAATTACAATGTTACTTTAACAACCTCAATTCACAAGGGGGACCATAAGAAGGAATATATAATGGGTCCAAATTCTATTGCTTATTGTAAACAAAAGAGATCTAGCCAGAGGAAGAGTTTTCTGCAAAAGCCTCTTTTCCAGGTTTTGTTTGAGATTAATCCTTTGCACTGTGTATGTTTTGTTGTTGTCAGACTTACATAAGTGAGATATTTGAAGGCTTAATCTTTTTCTCTGTATTTATTCCTAGAAAATATTAAATGTATGGAGCTTCTTGGATTCTCTTAAATGCCTTTAGGTCTTTTGGGGCATTAAGTTATTTTTACTTTCAGTGAGAGAATTACAAATAATTGGTCCAGTTGACTTATTTCATAGTTTGAAGGTGCCCCGTGCTATTCTGGACTTTGAATGAAGCAAATTTCAAAAGTAACTCAGACAACAAGAAGGCGTGCCTGTCTTACCTGCTTTCTGCCTTCTTCTCAATCTAAAATCGAATCTAATAATAACTGGAGATCTTTTCTAATTCTTTTAAGAATCAGAAGCCTCCAGGGGGTCTAAGGGTTGAGTAATTGTTTGAAAAAAAAGTGGATAAAGTAGAATTGGGAAGAAATTTTTAAGAAGAGAAAGGGAGAACCTGACAGAAGTATTTTAAGCTCTGAATTAGAGCAAGACAGATGTGCTGTTATTGGAGTATCATGCCTACAAAACGTGCCTCCACCTTAACCATTTTCCCAAAACCAAAACATAAAACTTCTTTAACTAAGTGCTTTTTATAGAATTTTAGAAATGACAGAACTTGCTCAGATGTGCATGCCAGATTATTCTGTGTGTTCCACAATTTCTCTAGTGCAGTTCATGACCTCCCCATGCCCCTCTCCCCTCCACCGCCCCCACTTACGTTTCTTAAACTATCACAAGCTATCTTTAGGCTTGGAGAAGAACCAGGTGCTTTCCTTGGTATTTAAGCAACTTGCTATTTTGAAATTCCCTTAGAGAACTGTGGGCATTTTTATTTCTGTGTCTTGAAGCATCTCTTTCCCTCTCTGAAGGAGAAGCTGCTTATATAATACTCAGAAGCAGACCCTAGGGAACCCCCAAGCTATTTTATGGATATTTTGCTGGAAAAGGAATGCAAGTCCTCCTGTGTCGTGTGCGCCCTCCCATGGGGGTCTCAATTTGAGATATTTGCACAATAGCAGATTCTCAGAAGGATAAATATATACAAATCCATCTTTCACATTGAGTGGAATCAGTAGGAAGCAGCACCTGGGAGGATGAGAGCCCACTAATAGCTCAGCCCGAAAGAGATTCTTGAACAGCTCCAGAGCCAGGCCCCAACTGTCAGCAGAGCTTGCCAGGGAGACAGATGCTGCGGTTGGAAGACAGTTTTCCTCAGTTAGATATTTTGTTCTTGTAGATGGCCAACCATGACTCATGGGGGATACCAGAGAGAGAGAGGAGAAAAGAAGAGTAAATTAATCATTTTATTAATTCCTATTTAGAATTCAGTCATGTAACTAAATGTCAACCTGGGGAAATTTCCATGAAACCAGAAGGGTTGTAAAGACAGTTGCAGGGTTTGAAAGATACGCCAGGTGAGAAAGGCGTCTAATTTAACCTGCAGATTAAAAACTGACACAATTTCAGAAGAATAGCTGTGGAAAATAGTAATGCAGGAATTATCTAATAATCCAGGCTCAAAGAAAGCACGCTTTTGAAGGATTGAAAGGACTTGAATCATTTTTCTCTGAGAGATGATAGGTTTGTTCTCTGTTCTGTCTTTCTATATCTGTGTATGTTTATGTGTAATAGGTGTGTATGTGAAAGATAATATTTTCTTCACTGTTCATCTCCTTCTTTCTCTACCTTTCTCCCCATATATATGTGATATATGTGTATGTGTGTGTATATATGTATATATGTATATATATACCATATACAGATATCATACCTGCACAGATGTGTTACATTAAGCCCAGGTTACCACTGCTTAAATATGAAAGGATGAAATATCATCTTTCATCTACATTTATCATTCACGTCCAGATCGCCTAACTCTCTAGCACATGCAATTGATTAGATAAAAGCAGAATGTCTGCTGTCTGAAAGATAACGAAATTCAGTCTTCGTAACTCAAATGTACTGCCAGATTGTGAGTTTCCTTCAAATTCCCAGAAAGGGGTTAATATTGAAGTAATAGTCTTAGCTTCCTCTATTTTCCTTTTTAAAAGATTCCTCATTTCTTTTGAAAATAAACAAAAGAAGAGTTGGGCACAGTTTCCTTGATTCTCCCTTGTTTGGGGATGAGTACTTTAGGCTCCTTTTGAGCCAAGTTTGTTTCATAGATCTACTCCAAAACATAGGTCTCCAAAACTGGAATAAGTTATGTGTTTGAGTGCCTGACAGCAGGCCCTATGCCAAATTTTGATCTACCGTTTTTCTAATAGAGTCCCAGGCATGTTCTTTTTTCAGCTTTGTATGTCCTTCATGAGTTGGAATGGCAGATAGCCAAAAGGTGTGTGTTTGGGGAAAAAGCAGCTTTTAGTTTTTTCCTACAACCAGCTATTTGGAGGGTACTCTAGGAACTGAAAATCGCAGCTGTGGAGCCAATTTAGGAAGAGTAATTCACAAGTGACTTGTGGAAGATGTAGCCTGCCTCCGTGAGCCACTGCGCCTGTCCGGCCAATATGGACTGTCTGAGATGTGGCTCTTCACCTAGAGGTTTACGTGTCTTTCACTGTATCTCATGTCAAATCAAGCACTAAGAGACGATCCTGTCAATTTGTAGCACTCCCTGGAGAACTTTGGGTCTTGAAAACTCTGGGTCATATTGATCCTTGAGTGAAGGTGGTTGCATTTCTTCTGAGGTTTATCAAAATAATGATGGCATTTTCATTTAACTGTTTCAGACACTTATTTGTGAATGCAGAAAAAATTATGAATGATTCTTGTACACATGCCAGAGAGGCTGCTGTATTTCACATTGCCTTGCACATAATATGTGCTTGATAAATATCTGTTGAGTAGAAGCAACATGAATTCCTTTTCCTTTAGGAACATGGGAGGAATGTACTGTGGGTTTTTTGGGGGTTTTTTAACCATGATTGACTGAATGAGTTTTCTTAGTTTCATGGATTTATATTGGAATTTCGTCATTGTACTTTCTTTTCTCTTACAAATAAGGAATTGTGACAGATAAGAGTGAAGGACAGCTTCAGATATTGAACAGTAAGTGTGTGGCAGAATTAGGATTAATAGAGACCTGAATCAGTTTAGCTGTCCATCAAATGCTTAATATAAAGATATTTTAAATAACTATTTTAATTTTTATCCTTTACATTAATTAAAAGATATGCTAGAGTAGTTACTTTATAGAAATTATAACAGGAGTAATCTTTTTGATATGAGAAAATCCGTCATTACCACTTCGCATTTATGAAGAGAAGCTGTGTTTATCGTGTTTTACTAGAAGTTAGGAAAAGAGCTAATACAATTGGTTTAATGTAGGGGTCGGCAAACTGTGACCTGTGGGCCAAATTCAACCTAGTGCCTGTTTTTATATGCTCATGAGCCAAGAATTGTTTCTGTAGTTTCAAACGGTTGAAAAAGTTCAAAAGAAGAGTAACATTTCATGGCACTTAAAATTATGTAAAATTAAAATGTCTACATTCATAAGTAAAATTGTATCGAAACACAGCCATGCCCATTCAATTGCCTGTTTTTAATGGCTGCTTTTGCACTACAGCTTCACTGTGGATTAGTTTGGCCCACAAGCCTAAGATATTAATTATTTGTGCCTTTATAGAAAAGTTTGCTGGCCCTTATCTAGTGTGTGGTTTGCAGTGGTTTAAAGACAATGCGACAAAACCGGTGCTCATTTTTATGGGTTTATGTATATCATTGGCTTTGATCTGCTTTGGGGTTCTTGAGTTTATGGATTATTGAATATGTGAACCAAAGGAAGATTCTGTACCTGAATCAGAGGATGCTATTCCCAATATTAGCTCTTGGTTTTATGGCAGAATAGACTGTTTCCCTCTGAGATGAGAAAGGGATGTGTTTAGATTGGAATTTGAACTTTCTTTTCTTTCTTTTTTTCTGATCCTTGCAGGCCAATTGGACTAGCTACCCCTTCCCTGCCCCCCCCCCCCCCCCCCCCCCCCCCCCCCCAACCCTCCCACACACCGCAGTTCTTTCTGACATTTTCTTTTGTATCAATGCAATCATTTGGGCCATTGCTAGTTTTTATTCACGCACCCTTGCACACCCCCCAACCAAGGGTATTTCTAGCCCAGGGAAAGCAGATTCACTTATAGTCTTCAAGAAACATGTATGGAATACTATGATGTATTGGGAATTGTGCCCAGGCCTGGGATTAGAAAAATGAAAGAAACAAAGGTCTGCCCTACCATGGCATCGAAGACCTGCCAATAGTAAGAAGCAGAGGCAAACCGAGTGCTTTCAATATGAAATGTTAAGTGAAGTACATAATAGTTAAGAATAAAAATAGATGATATTTATTGATCAAATGTTCTAAGCACTTTACATGTATCATATCATATAATCCTAAAAAGAATCCCATTATTTTTAAGAGAAGAAAACCGAAGCAAAGAGATTTTATGGAATTTACCTGCATGCTTCAGTGAGGGGGCAGAGATGGGGAGTCCAGGCCATGTGACTCCTGAACCTTACTCTTGACCACTATTCTACAGAGCCCTCCCTAAAGTGCAAACAGTATATTTTATAGGTACAGTATAGTGTGGATATGGCATAAATGGATGGCTTTTTATGTTGAACTGAAATGTAAAGAATGAGTTCGAATGAACAAGGCAGAGAGAAGGCAGACCAGATATCACATGCAAAGGTTCAGGGACCAGAGAGAGCATGATGGATTTAGGCAGAACAGATGTCTTCATTCGCTTCCTCTGAAGCAGATCATCACTGAAGGAGAGTGCTGGAAATTGGAAGGAATCAGATCATTCATGAGTCATTGATTTATTCAGCAGACATGTATTGAGATTATGCTAAGTCCCGGGCGCTGATTTCAGCACTTGGGTAATAAATAGACATGTAGTCTAATGCCTAGTGGGATGAGATAGATACAAAGCAAGTTAAAAAAGGTCAAAATAATTTCAGAAAATGATAAGGCCTTGGAATGTAAGTGATATTTATGTGCATAGATGTACATCTATGTGCATGCATGCCCCAGTTAATTAAGATAGGGTGGTCAGAGAAGGCTTCTCTAAAGGCATGGTATTTGATCAGAGCCCTCAACAACAAGAAGGAATCAGACACTTGGAGAGGTGTGGGATTCTTTCAAGCAAAAGGAACAGTAAATGCAAAGGCCCTGAGGTGGGAATGAAAGTGAAGTGTTGGCAGGATGAAGAGAAGACTAGATTTGGTTACAAGGAGGTTGAGGAGGAAGAGAGTGGCCCATGATGAGATCAGGAAGGTGGTTGTGTGAAGTCCTCCAGGCTGTGAAGGATTCTGGAGGCCCTGATGAAGAAGTTTGAGATTTTCTTGTCAATGCAGTAAAAATTTATTGGAGGATTTTAAGCAGAGGAATGCTGTAATCACATTAATATTTTTAAAAAATGATCACCCTCCCATAAATGTTACTGTATCTAAGTTATGCCTCAATGGATCTGACATAAAGAGAACAGCTATCAAACTTCTAGTTCCAATAATCGATTTGTAGGAAACTGAAGGAAGGAGGAATGTGTTTAAATGATACTATAGGGATATAATCAGCACAATTCTAATTTTGTCCTGAAACTCACAGTCTTCCAGACAGAACATGAAGAACTCAGGTGAAAGTGGTAGAGGTAGTAAGATGCAGATAGATGTGGGATGTGTTTTTGAGGTAGAGTTGACAGCTCTTGCTGATGTATTGGATGCAAGATGTAAGAGTGAGAAAAACCAAGGATGACTTTTAGGGTTTGGGTTTGAGCATTAGAGCAAATAGGGGCCTCATTTACTGCAAAAGAATATCTTTTGGATGGCAAATACCAAAACCACACCTAAAAGTAATGAGGATCCACTGAAGGCAGATTGACTATTGGCAGGATCGAGAGAGAGCTGAGGCTTGGAGTCAGGGAGTCTGAGGTGAAAGACCATTGTGGTGATTCTGGTGAGACATGCTGAGCACATTGACTCAAGTGATGAAAGTTAGAATAGCGAGAAGGCAAGGGATGTATACATATTTAGGAAGAGAAATCAATATGACTTAATTGGAGGTGGGAAGGAAGGGAGAAGACAGGCCCCAGAGTGCCTTCAGGTTGATGGTGAGCATATAAGTGCTGAGATGGTGAGCAGTATCTGTCAGGGGAAAACAAGTTTTGTAGGAAAGGATTAGAAGTCTAGTTTTGGCCACCTGATTTTGAGATGCCTTTAGTAGGGCTGTCCTGTTTAGTTAGACTTATAAATCTGAAGCTTAAGGGAGAGATATGGGCAAGAGCCCTTTGGTGGTGTAGATGTGAGCCCCAGGAACCTAGAAGAAGAGACAAGAGTGAAGAGCAGAGGACTGGAGATGGAGTGGTGGGAAACAGCAGCATTTCTGGCATAGGCTGAGGAAGAGGGAGCATGGGGAAAGATTGAATAGTGACAAGAGAGGAGGACCCTGTGAGAATGATGCTGTAAAATTAAGGCAGAAAAGAATTTCAAGAAGCAGATACTGCAGAGGCGTCTATAAGATTTGGCTTGGAAACTGTCCATCAGCTTTGGCCATTAAGAAGCCACTGTAAAATTTCAGCAAGATCACAGTCAGTGGAAGGCAGAGACACATTGGGTTAAGCAGTTAATGGGAGTTCAGAAAATGGGAATCGGGATACTTAATCCAGCCAAGAATTAGATGAAAATGAAACAGAAATTAAAAAGATCAAAAAGGAAAGAAAAATTTCTATCAAATATCGAGTGATAGATGCCAAAGCCTATTTGAATTATGAGAGGTTTCCTCTATTACCATTAATAATCAAGAATTTTACTTTAATCTGCTTTATGGAGTTGGACTGTTCATGTGAAGTTTTCATGTTATAAATCACATTTAAGAGTTTATAATTGGGAACATATTTGAAAGAAATTTGCAGCCAGAACTTTATAATTCAAAAGTAACCTCTAACCATTAAACTCATTTGTATGTTTGTTGCTTAAAGAAAAGCCCACCCTTCAAGAATGTAGTAGATAAAGAATTCTATGTGCCAAAAATAATAGATGTTTGGGTCATAAGATAGACTTACTTTTTTAATATATCATATACTTATTTTGGTCTGATGCTTGAATAGGAGCCACTTATTTAATAAAATGGAGAAAATAGATTCGAAAATTTAAAACAGAATTTTTTACACACAGAGATATCCCAATACCTTGTCAGAGCCAGTTTTTGGAATGAATAAGTGGTTTAATTTATTAGAAATTCTTATAATGTTGATAAGCTTATTGGAACTCCTAGTTCTATTCATAGAAAGTTGTTCTTTCCAAAATTTGACCAGGTGGTTTAAAACATTTTATAATTTATTCATATAAAAGCTTTCTGATCATTGGATGTTTTTAAGGCAAAATTGTTTTTTGTGTATTTTTTAAAATTTTGTTTGTGCTGTTATTTCCCAGATTTCTATTTCGCCTGATACAAAACGACAGTTTAATCAACTAGCCAATACATTGGCTGATTGGTTAGTTAGTTAATTAACCAATTAATTAATTGGCTTGTTGTGGTGTATAGGTTTTGAGATAGAAATTTAGGCTCATGCAAAAGCCATCTCAAAATTGGTCTGAAATCCAGAAGTTCCACATTTCTAAATTAAGACGTTATTTTGGTTTGATGAGAAGTTCTGAAGTTTTAAGTTTATGGGTGTATATATTTTCAAGAAAAAAAGTTTGGTCTTATAGCCTTCGTCCGTAAGCCTTGATTAAAGGTACTGAAGTTTAATAATGGAAAGAAAATTACCTCCTAACATAAGAGCATCATAGTTACTCACATTTTCCTCAAGCTTATGGAAAAATCATTCTCAAGGCATTCATATTTCACATTTTTTATCCTCAAGTACCTAGGCAGTAATCTTGGATCTTGATTCTTGATTTCTTTACTCTACAGACCAGTACTGACCTGAATTGTGGTCTTGGAGGAGTTGTGATGACACACATGAACACCTGTGTGAAAAGAGCACTGTCTAGGACCAATCCAAATCACAATTTAAAAAAAAAAAAAACAGTAACAATAATAACAAAAGCAGGTTAAATATTTCTTACTTTTGTACAGTCCTTGACCGTTAGATTCAATCAAATTTTAGGCTTTTCCAAAGCCGGCTGAAAATCCCTTTTGTCGCATTTTATTGCAAATGTTGCTTTCTGTGTTATCCATGAGAACAGCCCATTGGATCAAAAGAAATAATATTGTATCAGTGGCGGTGATTATTTTATACAGCAAAGCACATATTACAGCTTATTGATACTGGAATTTTTCTACCCTTTTAGTTCTCTCTCTTTCTGTTTTTTAATAGACAAATCTCTTTGGAGTCTCCAAACGCTTATTTTATTTTGCTCTCTGCTGCTCCTGCCTTTACTTATTCAGTGAGTTACTCATGGAAAGAGTTACTTGCTTGATTTGATTTAATTCATATCATACAAAAATTCTCTTTGTACTTATATCAAATTGATTCTATTATTTGCAATAATATTTTACCCTTCTTGTAACAGGAAAATGACAAGGGATATATTTGGATGGACTCTGTAGCTCATGTGAAAAAGAACTAGGAAAAAATGGTCTTTTTCAGAAAAATGTCAGTAGAGAAGCATAGCCGTTTTGGAGCTGTAAATCACTTAGAAGAACATTTATTTTAACCTCCTAAAGGGGGAAATTTGGGCCTAAAGCAATGAAACAACTTGAAAAAACATCATCAAACCTGTTGTATTGCATAAATGAAAATAATCAAAAGATATTAAATTGTATACTAACTCTTTATTTTTAAAACAAAAAATTAACACTTTACTTAAAAATCTCGTCTTGAGAAAAGAATTATACCTGCCATGAGTCAAAGCAATCTGGAGCAAAATAAAACTGTAACCATTCAAAATTTGTTAATATTCAATGAGTAATAATAATAATAATAATCTTTTAATTATTCCAGGTAAGACTTTCCTCTTAAGAACTGCTATACGCTTAAGAGGTCATTTTGCAATGATACAGAGTTTTATCCTCCTTTATTTAAAGTTCCTCCACATAAAAAATGATTAAATACAATTAATATATTAAAAATTCTTTTTGCTTGGTGACATTTTTTCAGAAAACCCTCTAGGACTCATTTGCGAAGCTGCTTTGAAGTTAATTTCATGCAGATCTTTTTGATTTGTACTTGTGGTGAATTCTTGTTAAGCTAAAAGAAAAATATCTGAAAAACCCAAATCTTCAAAACTTACCATTTATTTCATCTTTTGTTTAAATTGGTTTACTTTAAACCATGCAAGTGATACTGAGTACTTCATGTCTCCAATAAATTAAACAGATGCGATAAAATCTCGCGCTGAATTAATATAGGATACAGCAGAATTGCTGCTTAATAATCCAGGTGTCTTCACCCAAGAACACTTATTAAGATACCTATCACTTCATTAAAATGTCCCTACAAATAAAAACCTCTTCCTGAATGTTCTTTTCCTTTTAAATTGTAATTTGACAATTGGGGGAAGGGTATTTTCATTATGGAAATGATTTCTGGTACTCAAATCAGAGTTGCTTAATTATCAGCGAATGGGTCAATTTATATTTCCTCATTAATATTTGAAGTCTTGGTTGAAACCACTTCATGGCACAAATAACAAACTTCTGTCTTGTGGCTTAATTTAATTTATTGTGACCACGATGTCACGTTTATTTTAACTCTCTGTAGTGTGTATCTGTGATGGATAATCATCATTTGTTGCCGGGTTGTTAAGGTAGAGCTTCTTTCATGTTTAAAATTATAAGGACATTTTGAAGATACATATAATTTCAGGGTAAGACAGCTGACAACCTTACAAGTGTTTCATTTCTACAAATATAATAAATTTCAGTGAATTAATACTTAGACTGACGATCTTGAAAGAGGAACTCACATTGTACCGTCGAATGTAAAACCCTTTATATAACACACGGACTCTTTTCAGATGGTTCATTATTAACATGAAGTGTGTCTAATGAGCATTTTAGCTTCTTACTTAGAAAATATACTCAACTCTCAGTTATAGGCTTTTGTACTCTCTAGTTTGTGGATTATCTGTAACAAAATGTTAATCCCAGCCATGATTCCAAGTCAATTCCTTTGCTCAGGAATTGTAATTCATTTTTAATATTAGCCTTAGGGGTAGAAACATGATTAGAAATGCAGAATAATGCTTTCATTCAAAACCAATTAAAACAACTTCTGGATTCTCCAACATAATGGCTAATTCACAGCGCTGCACTTCCCCATTAGGACACATTGATCGTGATGTATGGAAAGATGATTTAAAACTTAGTCACTGAAATATATTTCAAGAAAACATTTCATTTTAGTTTTTAGTGATGAGGGAATACTCATTTTTGTGTCTCATTTGAAAAATAGGAAATTGCATTATATCTTGGCAAAATAAAAGTTCAGTTTCTGGTTTTGATCTGTTACAAAAGTCATGTTTCATATAAACCATACCGTATTTACTTGAAGCTAGCTCTTCCTTGCCCTGCACTAAAGTATCATTTTACAGTATATACAGGAACCATCACTTTGAAAGCTATTTATTTGTGACAGTATTATGTAATCTAGTACATTTTTATTTCAAGCAGGAAAAAAAAAACCCGCAGTTGAAAAGAAGATAGTAAAAGGCATATTTTATGAATTTGTATTGTGCTTGCTAGAACCATTCGCTTTACTTTGTAGAGATCTTTGCGTTTAAAACCAAAGATGATAAATGTTATTACTCTTTGAGTAAGTACATAGCTTATTATTTTGTTATGAGTAGCTACGTTAGTAGGGAAGTAAAACTTGATATATAAAAAGATTTTTAATAGCTTCTCAGCTTGCAGCATGCGTTCGTCTCTTAGGCAGTATGCTCCACTGGGTTAGAAGGGCTATGCGTTACTAAATGTCAAAGAAGAGCTTTGCTTCCCCTATGCAGCCTAGTTGTGGGAAAAGAATGTGGGAAGGAAGCCTGTCAGATGTAGTTTTAAATTAAATAAAAAGAATTCAGTCTAACCGTATTATTCACCTAGACCTTAGATTTGAACTGACCTTTCTTTCCAGCTGTTTTCCTAAGATGCTTGGAATACTAAGTCAGAATTAATTAATTAATTAATTAAAAAAACTTTAAAAGGTCAAGAAAACTTCTACAATGTGAGTCACTAAGAAAGAATAAAACAGGATTTTTTTTTTTAACCAAAAAATTCTGGAAAGGAAATTGGTTTTGTTTTGTTTTTCCTTTCAGTTGGAACTCTGTGAGTCTCTTTGCTGCTCACTGTTTCCAAGGCAATGACGTAAGGATTCAAGGGCTCTTTCCTGTAGTGTCTTTTGCTGTTTCTAGAAAGATGTCTTGAATGTTGGGAGTGGTCTTTTGAGGGTAGGCAACATCTAAAAGATGTAAAGAAGATTTGTCACCCCTCTCTGGGTATCAAATGAAATTCATTTCATTAGTCTGTCAGTCAAGGCAATGCCAGTTTTTGACTGAA
Organism: Equus quagga; assembly: GCF_021613505.1. Lineage (NCBI taxonomy): Eukaryota > Metazoa > Chordata > Mammalia > Perissodactyla > Equidae > Equus > Equus quagga. The sequence continues at coordinate 56,009,919 of NC_060273.1, read as the reverse complement.
AACCTGCAGAACAGCACTGTTGATGTTTAATAATAAGATATTGTTCTGTCTCTACCATCTTGGACTTTTTAAAGTGTGGCTTTCTTGACTTCTAAAGGTGCAGAAGAGAAGATAATCTCTTGTCGTGAATAATGTGTACTATATCGAACTTTTAACTCAGTGTTACGTTTCCGATGTGCTTAGTTTTTTTAAGTGGATCTTCATTTCTTTCGATCTGTATAGATGTACTTGCTGACCGCGAAAGCTCATTCTTGCTCTAACTGCTGAAGTCTTTAAGTTAATTGTAAAGGACATGATAGAGAGCATGCAAACACAGACCTCTGAGCCTGGACTAGCTTTCCCAGCCCCAAACGACCTGCAGTTTTGGGGTTTCTCTCCCAACTTTATCTTTGGAGCCAATCTGGAAGCCCTGGGTGCACTCAGATCCCAGATAGTCTGTGGCCAGGCTAGCCAGTTTCATACACTTACTGTGAGTTTTGCAAAAATATAAGAAAAACCAGACGGCAAATACTATTTAGGGAATCATTTGGTCAGTTCAACACTAGAAGAGAATGTGCGTACCCTTTTCCATTATAATTGATGCGAACTTGTTTCTTTATAAGTATTTCTTGGTTTTCTTTGAGGAAGCAAATTGTTTTTATTGTTTGATTTGGTTTTACTTGATGAAAATGCTAAAACATGGCATTGTCTGAAAGTAAAGCAATGCAGAAAAGTAAAAAGAAGAAACTTTTAGAGTCAGCCTTAGTCCCACAACCAAAGTCTAACCACTATTAATATTTAGGTGATGAGTTTTTCCAGAGAAATGCATTTTTATTTACATGTGTATAGGAGCATAGGTACATGACATGTTTAACTTTATGTAATAAGAATCATTTATTTATGCAGAACTACATATGCCTTTTTTTAGCCTCATATTATATCATGCTACTTTTATAAGTCAATAAAAATTTTTCAAGAACATAATTTAATGCCTTATAGTACATGATTCTTTTGAATGCATTTTAATTCATTTACCCATTCTCCTGCTCTTGATTGCCTGCAGTTTTCTAAATAATGGAGATGCTTGCATTTTGAGTATCATTACTGTAATGCTTTAACATACGCACTTCCATTTCTTTTTGCCTTATGCCCCCATTGCCCAGAATGACCCTGTCTGCTTGTCTGCAAGTTTCAAGATCACATATATAGAATTAAGTCCCAAAGGCATTTGCCAGCGTTCAGTTAAAAGGACAAGCTTGTTAACGCTAAGAAAATATTTTAATTTGAGCATTTCCACTGTAAGGAAAAGAGCTTATAGTTTTGATGAAGCATATTTAATCTTTTACCTTATTGAGCTATTAATTTATGAATACAATGCATGTAGGCCAAACAAAAGTATATTTTTTAAAAAGTTACTAGTTCTCTCTGTTCATATTCCTTCCATCTACCCCTCCCCTACCAGCCTGAGGTAGCTTTTATCTTAATATTTTGATGCTCATCATTTCATACGTTATTGTGGGCTTATATAAATAAATAATTCAGTAAGGCCCTCACTCCTAGAAAAAAAATCTAGGGTTTTATCATTCCTATTATCCTCTAATATGCTCCCCCAACTCCTCTTACATGTCAGGGTCAGCCCTCTAGTTAAGTGTATGTATCTCATTCATTCTTTCTAATAGTGCGTCATAAACCATCCTGCAGCAGGTTAGGTTCGATCTTTCCACCGTTTTTGTGCCGACTGGCTCCTGGTGCACTTTCGCTTCTGCCAGCCAGCACCTGCTTCTCTCAGAAAGGCTTGGCTCCAGCTGCCAAAGCCTGCTTTATATACCCTTGGGGACAACCAGGAATCAGTGACTGACAGGTGCAGGCGTCTACCTGGAACAATGTGAAGGTGACCCCAGCAGTCTCCAGAGCTTCCTTGCTGCCGTGGGACGCAGCTTGAGATTGCACACTGGCCCCCCTCCCTCCCCGTCCCTCCTCCCCACCTGTTTTTCCTAGGGGAAGTTCCTAACAAATCATTTTTAAACGAATCCCATCTCAGGGGATGTTTTGGGGAACTCAGTCTAAGACATGTAGAGTGTATCATATTTTTTTCCCCGTTAATGGACACAAGTCATTTATACTTTTGGCTCTTAAAACCACTGCTTTAATGTTCAAACCTGTACATACATCCTTACACGTGGCTGCTTTTCTTTGTCGTAGGGTAGATTCTTCCCAACGTTGAGATTGCTGAGTAAAAGAGTTGATGCAGTTTTTAAATTTTAATAGACAGAGCCAGAAGAAAGTCCAAAAAGAGTTGGCAGTAACTCATACTCCTTCTAGCAATGGATAAGTGTTCCTGCCTGTTTTCCTACACCGCTACCGCACTGAGTATTAACAGTTTTTTTTTTTGGTGAGGTAGATTGGCCCTGAGCTAACATCTCTTGTCAATCTTTCTCTTTTTGCTTGAGGAGGATTGTTGCTGAGCTAACATCTGTATGAACCTTCCTCTATTTTTTGTATGCAGAATACTGCCACAGCATGGCTCCATGAGTGGTATATAGGTCTGCACCCCAGGTCTGAACCCATGAGCCCCGGGCTGACAAAGCAGAGTGCATGAATCTAACCACGATACCACCAGGCTGGCCCCAACAATTTTTTAAATTTTTCTTAATCTGTGAGTCAGAAATGGTTTTTGTTATTTATAATTTCCATTTACCTGATTACTAGGGAATTTAGGCCTCCTTTCATATGTGGATTTTGTTGGTCCCTGCTTAGTTTTTCCATTTGCCTTATCGTCAGGAGTTGGCAGTCTATTTCATGTTGGGTGTGCTGCGTTTTTCTTTTTAGTTTGTAGGATATGTTTGTATTGGGCTATCTTAACTCTTCATCTACATATATACTGAAACTATTTTCTTCCAGTTGTCATTTGTTTGGATTTTGTTTCAAAAATCATTTAGAAAGAGAGGCAGATAAAAATACTGAGGATGTTTCTAAGGAAACATCCACGGTTTGGGAACTGTGCCTGCCTGTTTGGTTCCCAGCGTATTGATGTGCACAGTCGTGAATCATATGCATCATTCCTATTTGGGTCAGTGTGCACAACTTGAGTAAATGCAGACCATCCTATTTATAGGAACACGCTTTAGGAATTCCCACAACAAAGCTTTCAGCTTTGGTCCTGCAGGCTGTCCCACTTACAGCTTTGTGCTTCACTTCAACACGTGAGAGGATGAAACGGATCAGAGGCCTGGCTGTCCAAGTGTGTGGTTATCAAGCACTTGTAAGAAAATGAGCTCCCACCAGAAAACGTGAGAGGATCAACTCCATTGTGCCATTCAGATCAACTCATTTACACCCTTCAACAGAGACGTGAGCACCAAAGTTAAATTTTAGGCTTAAATTATCTGTTGTGATAGTTTATATTGATTAAATGATCAGGTGCATGTGTGCGCGCGCGCACACACACACACACATGCACACACACACACACACACACACACGTGTCCTTTATTCCATTCTCTCCTGTGGTTAATCCGAGCAAAGAAATAGAAAGATTCTCGCCTGCACTTCTTGCTCCTTTTTGCTGTTCACCTCTTCTTCCCTTTCTAACCCAATCCTTACTCTTTCCATATTGCTGTGCCTCTCTGCATATTTTTAATAATTAGAGATATAAAAATATTTACTGTTCAAAACAAATAAATGGCTACATAATTAACAGACTTTTTGTGAAGTACACTGTTCTCTTTGGAATAAAGTGTTCAAATATCTAATTAATAATATTTAAGTAAAGGATTTCTGTATCTAGTCTGTAGCCCCAATGATAGAATAATTAAGTGGCACGGTCCCAGGTTTATGGAGATAATCTTTTAAATCTTTAAATTCCTCAAAGCTTCTTTGGCCTTGGGGTTGTCAAACTTGCTTTTTATTGATCTCTGCATTTCAACTCATGCACATAAAAGTTTTTTCCCCTGATCACAGGAAAGGAGCAAGCCTGTGATATATATGTTTCCTAATTAAAGCTTAAATCTAGTTCTCAGCAATTTCACTTCTGAAATGTTGGAACCACAGAATGAAATATTTTTAACTTTTTCCATCCATCACACTGGTTTTTAGGTTGCTGGTAATGTCAGCCAGAAAAGTATCTGAATTAGGAGCATTTTTCATAGAGACTTCTACTACACTTCTTAAATGGGTGAGTTAGTATTAAAGATATCACTGAAATTTATCCCAAAAAGTAATTGAATTTTTTATTGGTTTTAGGATAGAGTTCTTCGTTGTTCCGTTCAGATGTGAACCATGGGAAGTAAAGAATGTGGCACCTTTGGTGTCAGAACAGCAGTAAAATTTTACAAAGGAACTAGATCTTTTAGGAAGTCAAACTACTGTCCATTTGGCATGTCAGTGGACAGCCTCTCGGATATGTGAACGAGGATGGCAGTGCTAGGTGAGAAGATACGGAGTGTTACATTTTGGCAAATAATTCGTTATTTCAAAAGGTGAATAAAAATCTCCCACTTGGATCCCTAAAAGAGTTGGCTATTCTGCCACTTTATGGCTATTTGGGTAAGCCTACTATTTCATTGCAGCTAATAGTTCCTCCTTTAAAAATTTCACCATGGTATTTTACATTCCTCCCAAAAGAAGTACTATATTTGTTTTAAATGAGAACAAATGTTTTGATTCTTTTTCTTTGGACTTTTTTCTTTTTGTGTAGCACAGCATTTATGAAACTAGGGCTATTTTTTTCATATGACGACAGTGACAGCACAGCTTTTAGGAAGAATGATATTAAAGTGATACAGTACAAATGATGAACAAATGTTAGGCATTAGTATGTGCTTGATGTTTTGCCCAGCACTTTATAAACTTTATATCATTTATTCCTTGTAACATTTGTGTGCACTAGGTAGTATAATTATCCCTGTTTTACAGATATGAAGGGAAAAAAAAAACCAGGTTAAGTAACTTAGTCTAATAATGTACCTCGGCTAATGAAGTGAAATACTGTAATTCCTTATTTGAAGTTTAGGACATCCTGAAACACAAATTCTTTGCAAAGATGAAGTTAATGCTTTTTGGTTCTTGCAGTAACTCTAACTGCTTATTACTGTGTCTTCTGCTTTTCTTGTGCAAGGAAATGGTTAATATCATTCATTTTGAGCCAGAGCCATTATTAACTGAAAAAAAAACCCAATGAAATCTATAAACTTCTAAGTAATGAGTTATGCCTCTGTAATTCTTTGTACTATTACTCCTGTTTGATAAAGCTTGTCTTCATCACACAAAGGCAAGCTTAAGCCTACCTATGGGTCGTAAGGTCTACAATTCCCAATGTGAATGCATAAATGTTTGGGTTTTATTCATAGGAGCCTGGACAAGTCCAGAGTTTCAGCATTTATGGAGAGGTTTGAAGATGGAGTCTTACATATTAATAATAGTAAGTCTCTCAGTTCTTTGCATCCTTGATGAGAGAGGGTGAGAACCTTGCTCATACCAGAGCCTGGACCAGAGCATCTAAGCCAAGATAGGGCACAGCTGAGAGGGAGTCATACCTGTTTGTTACATATACTTGCCTTGGTAGCCAAGGTTTAGGAATCCCTATCCTTACAGTTGAGAAGAGAATTTGGAGCCAGAGAGGGAGTTAGAGGTTTTGTCCCCTCTATTTAGAATTGAGAGTTATGTTGACTTCTTTGGTGAACTCAGTTGGCAGATGATATATACTATTATTTCCCTTCCTATCCAAGAAACTAATGTTAGTAGCATAGATTTATGTCACAGGATATAATTTTTTATTAGATTATGTCTGTCTTCGTTGTGGAGGTCAGATTATTGACTTGTAAAAGTTCATTGTTCTATTGGTTGTGAATTAACCAAGGCATATGGTCATGGAGGCTGATGGCCATGAAACCTTTCAGCTTAGTCTCCTCTGCTGACTGACAGCTCTGTTACTATCAGGATTCTTCTCCTCATGGAGTTGTGGCCTCTCACTAACCATAAAAATCAGACTACAGAAGACAAAAACAATTTGCCTTACAAGTACTTTAGCAGATTTTATTAGCTTGTACTATTTCTTACTCTATAGAAGTCTTGTAATGTCCCAGATCAAATACACTCAGAATGAAAAGCTTTCACAAAGATAATCACTAAACTTCTGAGTACATCCATTGATTCCATTTTCTTTCCACGTTAACCTCTAGTCCCTGCATCCAGCCATCATTTCAACACATATTTATCAAATACTTACAATATGTCAGGCATGCCAGTGGTTCAGGAGACACCATAGTGACTGAGACTGACAAGATCCCCTCTCTCCTGGACCTCATATTCTAGTGAAGGGGAGACAGATAATAACATATAAACGACCAGAAGCAAGATAATTTCAGAGAGCGATAATGCTACGGAGGCAATAGAAGCATAATGTGCATAGAGAGTAATGAGACTGGGAAAAGGGGTTGTTGTAGTCAGGGGAGAGCTCTCAGAAAAAGCCACATTTGAGCTGAGATCTGAGTGATGAGAAGGAACCAGATGTGAGAATTTTAGAAGAGAAGCTTCCAGGAAGACCAATTTCAGGGCTGTGGTGGAAATCTGCGTAGTGTGTGCACTGCACAAAGGCACCTGGCCAAGGGGAGAAGTAGGGGCTGAAGTCTCATGCTCCCTTTACAAAGTGGTGCTACCACGTATGGGGCTACATCTTCCTGGAGAAGAGTGGTACTTTTTTTTTTTTAAACCACACAGGTCAGGTACCTGAGGGGCCTGTGTCCCCTAGAGGGTGTGTGTGTATGAGCTTTGTTTTGCTTTGTTTTGAGTGAAGACAACTTTATAGGCTAGCAGTGGCCTTGAGTGAATTAGGTATATCAAGTTGACCTGTGAGAGGAGAAGAAAGAAGGCTAATATGGCTGGAATATAGGAAGCAAAGGGAATATAGCCAGACAGCGTGAAGTTATAGACGTAGGTAGGACCCAGAATTTGTAAGGTTTCATAAGGGGTTTGGATTATAGTCTAAGTATAAAGAGGCCATTGGAGGGACTTATTCAGGGAGTGTTATAATTGTAACTATGTTTTAAAAAGATTATTCTGACTTTTAAGATGGAAGAGAGAACATTACCATGACAAAAACCCTACTTCAGCAATATTCCATCATCTCATCTATTCTCCTCCTATCCTGACCTGGAAAATTTCTGATGCGGGCGTTCAATGGCCTTGACTTCTCTTTTGATAATCCAAATAGGCCAAGACCTGAATTCTGTAGTGCCCCATGTCAAAGAAGAAAATTATAAGGACTCTATATTCAGGAAGCCTGTATTTTTCCTCTCTTCCCATCCATAGCCTGTGTACACAGCTCATTTGTTTGACAGCGGTACTCTGATTTAATGGAAATGAAGGAAATAAGTGGATGCCACTTTTTCGGGAAAGCCAACCTACAGTAAAAAGTTCAAGCAGAGACTGAAGGAAGGAAGTAGATTTGGCCATAATCTAAGTAAGTTCGCTTCCAATTCTTTGTTGTGTTAGGGTGTAAGATTACTAATATGAGATATTATCGTGACTAGTGCATAATAAAGTTTTCCAATATGATTACATTCATAAGGGGATATTGAAAAGCTTCTTGTGAAACCATAGCAGGTTGGCAAACTGGTCTCCCAGGTATTGTGAAGCCTTGATACCAGCAGTGAAATCTGAAGTAGAACAAGTACATTGTCATCGCCTAAATGAATCAGGATTAAAATGCGTTATATAAATTTATGTTATGAAAAACATGTATTTGATTGTAGGATTTAGGGACTATTTACTGGTGTGTGATACCATCTAAGAAAACCAATCATTTCCCCCCGAAAATGATCATGAGATTTATAAGAAGACCCTGACAGATATTTTTGCACTTAAAGTTTCTTAGTGTCACAGAATTTGAATTTGATGATGGTTTTTGGAGAGAGGTAAAAGAAGGCTTGGGGTATTTTAAGTTTAACAATAGAGTGGAAGATTTTAGTGACCTGCTCTTAGCTCTGGGGGAAGGAAATGGAAGAAAAACCAAAACATTAAATTCAATGAATAGTAATTCCAAGATCTGTTTAAGGATTAATTCCCTGTTCACATAGGGACGGTCATAGCACGGGCAGGCCTGTGTTCTGAATTTTAATAGGTTCCCCTCCCCTCGCATGCCCCCAGGGGAACGGGAGGTAAGGAACAAATAGCCACATAGACTGAACAGTGTAATAACCCACAGAACCCTGTTACATAAGGAGAAAGAAACCAGACTAGGTGCTCCAAAGTGAACAGATGTGGCTGGTTAATTCAGTTGCCCTGACCAAGCGATTAAGGGAATTAGACCTGGCCCGTTTCATTACGCTGAGTATCCTTACACCCACTCTTCTTTCGAGATGCAATGCTGCTTGGAGTCTAAGAGTTATCATTGAAGACCAGGGTGAGACCAACATTATCAATCCCAGATGTGACATTTCACCCTTTCGCCTAAATGAGTCCATTTGTGAATGTATGAAGCTTCTGCTTGGTCTACCTAAATTAATCCCTTTTTTAAAAGGGTACATAAAAACTGCTGTAGCTTTGTTTTATGATTCAGTTGTCTATTAAAAGAGTCTAAAAAATTTATATCAACTATCATTATACAAACCTGTGGTCTAGCTTTAATTACCTTTAACAAACCTATGGTCCAGCAAGGCTTTCTTGGGTGCAGTTTACTATTTAAATATGGAGAGCATAGATGATTTAAATGTTTTTCTAGCACATACTAGGCTCTCAATAAATACCCTTAATTAGTGAATGTAATAATGAATAGACCAATTTATCTTATTGGTTTCCTGTAATATTTTTAAAATCTAAATATTTTTTATTATCCCAGTGGGCGGAGGAAACAGGATTTTTTCTTCAAAATGCCACGCTCTTCTCAAATGTGATGTAAGGATAGGGAACATTGTAATTCTTTCTTAGATACATCTTCAGAGAGGGGAACATTTACGATCATTTTTAGATTTAAGTAGGGGTGGTAAAAATTCTTTGCACAATGATATTTTAGCATGCAGTTGTTTGTGGTTCCAACGTAGAAATCACTTTTTAAACATAACTTTTCTCCAAAGAGCATATGGAATGTCATTATCATAGCATAAGAATATATTTTGTGCTATGCTTACTATATATTCATATGCTTCCCAGGATTACTTATCAGCGAATTATTTATAGAATAAACTTGAAGAAAATTCTTACCCATTACTTAAAAAATTGTTATTCTATAAGATAATACACGATTTCTGTATTTACGAAGTGTAGTTTGTTTGACATCTTGCCATTTCACAATGACTGTGTTTTCATGGTCAGGATACCAATATGGACCATTGTACACCTGTTCCAGATGGGTAAATCAAGTCGTTATGCTGCAAGGACAAGATGTAAGGTTTTTTCCCTTTGATTTGAATAGACTTGCTTCTTCTCTAATCTGTAATATTGAGCCATCATGGTACTAACACAAAATATACCAAAGACATTTCCTTTTCTGTCTCTCTTGTACCAATTTCCTTTTCCCTTTTCTGTCCTGAGTAATCCTCAGAGGCCCACAAAGTGAGGAGAATTCCAATGTTGGAACAGAGATGGAGGCCTCCTGTCTACTATCCTTTCCTGAAGAATCATTAGTGTATACGCTTCATCATATTGACCAATGCCGTCTCTCATGATAGTCTGTTTAATTTCTGTTTTTGAGCGTATTAGAATGGAGATAGGACCAAAATCAAAGAATTCCTGATTAACAGGATAAAATAAAAAATAAATGCATAAATAGACTTTCATTAGCAAGAATAGTTTTTCTCTAACTTTTGTTTTGACGGAAAAATTGATAATTATTGATAGTCTTGAGCTAGTTATGGTCTGATGAAATTGAAGCCATGAAACTAGAGTGGATCCATTCACTATGGCTGTGAACTCTCTCCTGGATATTGTAACTGTGCCGGGAAGAAAGGAAAAGGAAAATGCTTCAATTCTTGCTAATGTCATCCCTCATCCTAATCAAGTTAAGGTAGATTACCCCAATGAAAGCAAGATACTTTCGTTTACTCCAAACCCCACCTGATTACCACGTAATGACAAAATGGGATATGGTGATACCTGAAATCCTGGAGATTGTTTGTCATGGATGTTTCTTAGAGTATCTGTCAGCTGCCAACAGTGGTGCCTCAGTCTGAGATACCTGCTCATGCTCCAAATTAAAGTCTCTCCATTTCTTGTCCCCACGTCTTGACTCTATGAGGTGGCAAATATATACATTACGAGTATTTCCTTCATAGATTTGATTGAGGAGTAGGTATTTTCCTCTACTGGTCTTATTGTGAATAAAAATCCTTCATCTTGAATATTATACTTATGAGATTTTTCACGTCTACTGAGACGAAGCAATATATTTCAACTTGGTTAATTTTGACAAAATGAACAGATCAATTTCCTAGTATTCTTGTGCTCCTTTGGCCATACTGCTAAAGAACACAGGCGAAATCTGAATTATTTATCTGGAAATACTGCAATATAATTATTTATATTGCAATAGAAAAGTTATATTATTTTTACTGTAAATGTTGAATGCACAGCTTCATCATATTTTGCATAATATTAGTAAATACATCTGTTCATTTTCTAGAGATTTTATCCAGTAGAAATTAATATTCATTGATATTAATGAAAATAACTAACATCCATTGAATATTTACTGTGTGTCAGATACTTGATATATTATCCCATGTAATCCTCAGAACAACACTGTGAGATAGGTATATTCTTATCCTGAAATTTGGAAGAGTAATGCTTTTGGCTATAAGGAATAGTCTGATTGAGACTGGTGAAAGCAGCAAGGGAATGTTGTCTTATGTGACTAGAATTCTAGAGATATAGCAGACTCAGGCAGGACCTGCTTAGAGTTCTGGCATACTTTTTTTGTCATTCTACTCAATCTATCCTAATCTCTGTGTCAGTGTTGTCCTTAGACTGTTTTCCCTAATGGTTAGAAAAGAGCTGCCAAGATTGACTGGAGAAAAATACTTTCTTGTTCGTGGCTAGTGGTGGAGAAGGAAACTGGCTCTCTATTAGTCTCTGGAGAAAGGAAGATTTCTCTAAGAAGGCTCCACAGCAATCTATTATTCAAATCACAGTGGCCATTCCGGATCTCGTGCCTACTCCTGAGCCGATCACTGGCAAGAAGTAAGGGGATTACTATGATAAGTTTATACAAATCACAGCTCATTCCTGAAAGTGGAGATGGGGGTTAGCTTCCCTCTCCCCTTTCTCTGATTACAATGGGAAAGACAGTATAATTGAAGACAATTGAGATTCCAAGAAGAAGGAGGGAAGCGTGAAAGGATTCTGGGTAAAAATCATTGTCCATAATGTACCCCCCCCACAGAGAGACCAGGTAATGTATGAGCCTTTATAAGGACTTACTGGGTGTCCCTAAACTTAAATCCGGGTCTTTTTCATTTCAGAATCCCAGGGTCCTATATTGTCTCTTACGATGAATATCAGCACCTATTTATGAGAATACATTTTCAATAAAACCTTAAAAATAATCTGCGCAACTTTGGACAATTCATTCTCTCTTGGCCTCAGTTTCCCTATGCATACAAAGAAAGAGTGACCTGAAATATTTTAGGCTTTGTGGACCATAGCGTCTTTGTCGCAATTAACTACTCAGCTCTGCCAGTACTGCATGAAAGCAGCCGTGGACAATATGTAAATGCATGGGTGTAGCTGTGTTCTAATAAAATTTTATTTACTATAACAGGTTGGGGCCCATGGGTTCTAGTGTGCCACCCACTGAGCTAGATGATCTCTAATATCTCTCTACTCTAAAATTGTAGGCTTCTGACTCTATACATCATTAGCAATTTTAATATACATTTTCAATCAGAAACTTTTATTCTAGTTGAATTTTTGTATTTGATATATCATAGATTCAAGAGATAGTAAAATTTATAATTGCTAAAACTTTACGTTGGATGTCTCCTAATATAAAATTTTAAAATTCATTCTCTGTAATATGAATCCATAGAGGAAATTTGTTTTATTTTGGGTTGCCATAGCATTCTAGAAACCATTTCCCCAGATCATGTTGGCCCTTACTTGTGGAATAACATTCCTGTCATAACTGGCATGCTAATATGTTGGAGATGACAAGTCAACGTCAATAAAGGCAGGATAAAGGGCCTAGGAAAAGAGAAAATGTGGAAGAGACCCTTAACTGTTTATTAACATATGATTATCAGATATTCATCATTTCTAAAAAACAAAATTGCTCATGGGAAATAACATTGAATAGTCTGCTAAGGTTTTTAATCTTCTTCATAATATATTCTTCTTTTAATTATAAATTGTGCAAGTAGATTAAAGGTATATAAAGCCACTCAATCACTTTCATTAACATTAAATGAACTACATTGCATATAAGAAGGTTTATTCGGTCAATTTCCCCTGAAATAATATATCACAATTCTTGTTACTCCAAAAGTAAAATAAATCGGTTTTAGTGTTCATTTTAGTGCGTCAGTGTTACACCCATAACAAAGAAGCAGGTGCTGGGCCTTGTACTTCCAACAGTAATAAAAACTAATTATCAGAGAACTTGATAGATGAAGGGCCATCTTACCCGTTTCTTTTTTTTTTAATTCTACTTTTAAATAATATATAAAACACAAACCAGACATCATCTTTGAGACACAGAATGAAGGAGTTAATGAAGCTTTATTATGACCATAGTGTATTCCCTTTGCTTCTAGCAGGAACTATAGCTCATGAGAAATAAAGATTTTAACTGTAGGAACACATGTGAGTGATTGCTCAGTCCTGTGTCCACATGTGTAAAATTGTGAATAACATGTGAGGTCATGCGATTTCTGCCTCAGTCTAATCTCTCTCTCTCTGTTCACCCTCATTGCCGTGGAAATATTTGGGAAAAAATATCTAGAGCACCTAAGGCAAACGGAAGTGGAAAAGAAAATTTAAGGACGATATGAACTTTTGAAGAGGGCAACTGGGTGACAGAGGCCTGGGAGACTGTACCACAATCTAGTTGATTCTTGCAGCTTCAATTCCCACTTTTGTAAAATGGGACAAATAATACCTTTCCTGGATGCCTCAGAGGCTTGTTAAAGTGAAATGAAATAATATACGTGAAAATGCTTTGTAATCTAGTGTGGCTGTGTAGAAAGGAAGGACTTAAAAATCTTGCCCAAAGTACAGTCCTTCTGAGGTCTGGTCAGTGCACTTAACTGCAAGATCTGCCTTAGTATTTTCTGTCTACACCGATGATTCTTCTCTTCACTTTGATTTACCTTGCCTAAATTCCACAAATTGCAGATTTAGATTAAGGCACATTCTCCTTTATTTATCCATCCATCTACCCACCCATCCATTTATTCACTCAACATTCATTTTCTGCCACTCAGAGGGGGCAGGATGAGTCTCCAAAAGAGTGGCAGTGAGTCAACGGTCTTAGTGGATGTTTTCCAGGTAGCAAAGGGCCTTCCGGAGGAATTGATGCAGGCAAGGTCAAGAGAGAACGTGACTGGCAAGCCATTTACTGTGGTTAGACCACTGAGTGGGTATGAAAATGGGCTGGTAAGGTTGGTTGTGGGGAGATTGTGAAAGACGCTGCTGAGCAATAGGACTTTTTCATGGAAGGAACAAACAGCACAGCTTCTAAAAATTTAGACTAGTTCCATGATGATTTTGGGGTTCTCAAGCCCTCAAAATTAGAGCAAGTTAATTTCACAAGCTTTCTTTCTTTCTAAAAAAAGGGAGAATTCTGCTCAGGGCCAAGAGCAAGTAGGGAATTTACCAAATTCTAGTCTTTTGGGGATGGGAGGAGGCATAGATCAGGTGATAATGAAAAATGATGAAAATAAATGATGAAAAATGAAGGCAACATCATAAAATATGGGAGAATGTTAAAAGTTTTTTTTTTTTAAAGATTTTATTTTTTTCCTTTTTCTCCCCAAAGCCCCCCGGTACATAGTTGTATATTCTTCGTTGTGGGTCCTTCTAGTTGTGGCATGTGGGACACTGCCTCAGCGTGGTTTAGATGAGCAGTGCCATGTCTGTGCCCAGGATTCGAACTAACGAAACACTGGGCCGCCTGCAGCGGAGTGCGCGAACTTAACCACTCGGCCACGGGGCCAGCCCCAAAAACTTTTTTTTCCTATTTCTAAACTTTACATAGATCCAGCCCTGTGCCATGAAATGAGAAATACTCACCTCGTAACATTCACTCACCTTGTGGCCCACCCTGTCATGTCACCACATATAATACATTTTCTATGGGAAAATTATTTCAAGAGAAATTTTGCTCGCGAACACTTTTGGAATGTATCTGTGAGTAGGTAGTCAGCATTGAGTTTGGGAAGAATTGTGTTCCATGCACCAAGGCACCTAAAAGTCAACATTCTGTATATGCCTGATGACTCCAGTTATCAGAAATCATTTTGGAAGTTACAGAGTATTGAGAATGCTACGAAGAAACTGGGAAATACTTTTGCCTCTTCTCTCATTTTACTGCTGATAAAAGAGGTTGGCAGATGTTCAGTCCTGGATGTACTTGGTCTGCCCAAGCAGTCGCTATCCTAGGACCATGGGGAAACTGTGCCCCACTGGGAAGAGCAAAGTAAATAGTAGGGAACTTCTCCAAAGTGGGGAGAAAGGTTATATTAGCCACTTCATCCCTTTGGGCCTCAATTTCTTCCCTGTAATTAAGGGGTGTGGACCAAATGAGCTGTAAGACCCCTCTCTATCGGCTGAGTGAGTCTTCCTTTGGAGGTGCGGTGTTTGTTGGTTTGAGTCAGAGGCAAGGTGAATTACCTCCCCATTTGCTCTAACCAAAGTTTGCCCATGGTTGATTTCTTAAACAAGCACCCAAGAAAAAGATGAAAGTTGTGTGTATCCCCTGTGTGCCGTATGTCTTATTCATTGCACAATGATGTCTTTTTCGAAAGAGGTATTAAAAGGATAGAGAACATCTTTAAAAGGAGACCTAAACTTGTTCCCACTTTAAAGTGCAAAAGTCGCCTGTGCCCCATAACCTTTCACATGAAATAAGGCAGACAGGTGAGTTGTCGTGAAGTAAGTCAGGAAAACATAACTATTATTTTGATTTGAGGGAAGGGATTATATATCTAACTTAAATTTACTCAAATGATTGCAGCAGAACCAAAATACAGTAGTACAGGAAATTAATTGTGGTAAAAATTTAAAATGCTATAAAAAACTGTGTTAATTTAATTTCCCGTTACTTTGTGGAATGCACAGTACATAAAATTCGCAGAACGACTCATAAAATCAGTGCTATACTTTACTCTTCTGACTATGAGGCTATCATCTCACCTTCATGTTGTTGTATTTTTTTTTTAAAAAAAGAGATTTTCTCCAAAGAACTTTTTTTTTTGTCTCCGCATGCAAAGAGGGCAACACAAATTACACCGTTTGTTGTTCTTTTGGATCTGGCAAATCTTTGGCCATGAATTTAAACCTGAATCAAATTTCTCTGTCTCAGCTTTCTATAAAACTGATGGATATTTTGCCTAGAGTTGCCTATCTCTAAGAGGCTCCTGCTGATTGATTTTAGCTCTTTTTTGAAAGACTATAGAGTAAACACTTAGGCTCTGGAGCCAGCACACCTGGATTAGAATCCTGGTTCTGCCATGTACCAGCTGTGTGACCTTGAGCAAGATACTTAACTTCTCTGTGCCTCAGTACTTCATCTGGAAAATGAGAATAATAAGAGTACCAACAATTCATAGAAATAAGAGGGTTAAGTAACTCAATGCATATAAAGTGCTTAGAACAAGACCTGATGCATAGTGTATGCTTAGTGGATGCTAGTTATTATTGTTGTTGTTGTTATTTTGTCCTTGATTCCATTATCCAAATTATCTTCTAATATGGAAATTCATGTAAGTTTATGGTTTTCAACACCACGTACAAGGTCTTCATATCACATTTTATCTACTCTTGAACTTACTTCTATGGATCTATGTCAAAAAGAAAAAGAGGTTCTTGCCTTCAAGCATCCTTAATATCTACTTGTTAAAACGGGACCCTAAAGAAACAGACACACAGTAAGGGAATAACAAATGCTAATATAGTGATTCAAATTGAATACTCAAGTGAAGCATCATTGGAATTCATTGAGGCCACGTTGTTTTAAAGTTGGTGCAGTCCAGTGATGAAAAGATGGTTCACACGTACAGTTGCCAGATACAGTAATTGCCAAATACAATAGAGGATGCACAGTTAAATTTGAATTTCAGAGTAAACCACCAATCATTTTTAGGATAAGTATGTCCCATGAAATACTTAGGACATTCTTAGGCTAAAATATTATTCATAGCTTATCTGAACTTCAAAATAAATTGGATGTCCTATAGTTTTGCTTGCTAAATCTGGCAACTCAATTCACATAGTGTTTTGATGAAAGTGAGTATTTATTGCCTACTTCTAAAATTTGAGAGATTTAACATAGAAATACATATTCTCACCTTCTTTTGAAAAATTAGAAAGCTTGGCAAAACTGGGCGTCGGTGGCAATAGCAATTTGGACATGTAGCTTTCACTCCTATTACATGGGGCATGTGTTCTCCAGTCACGCAGTCTCTACCCCTCCTCATTGTCCTTCTCTGTTGCTTTCTCACTAATTTCTTCTAGAGACCTTTGTCTTTGGGATCCTCATCATAATGGCTATATAGGAATTTGGAATTTTAATATATTTTGCTTCTCTCAAACGTCCTTAATAAAGGCTCAAATGTACACTACATTAGTAAAGACATTAAATACATTAATAAAGACTAAAGCAGAATGTATTTAAGATCTGTAGATACTTTGCCAAAGCATTATCTAGCCAAATGGAAGCACTTTCCTCAGAGCTGTGTGTACTAATACAGCCTCTGGGACTTACTACCCACTGGCCCTCTTAAATGCCACATTCTCCTTCCGAGAATTTTAGGTTCAGACTCTGGTGACTGACAGATGAGGAATAATAATTCTAACGTTCTGTACTACTGGGTCCAATCCAAGGACAGTAACAGAAATTCTTGCACTCCCTTTCAACTTAATTAGCCATCTCCAGCCTGCTGTATTTTAAATCTTGGTGTTCTGAAGTGGTTAAAATAAAATGAAGGATATTAACTTGCATTAGTAATTTCTTAAGTTATGCTTAATTTAATATGTGAAGAGTAATACTTACACTATACCTGTCACAAATGAGAGAGTCGTATATCTGGATGAATGTAATCCCTTTATTGGTTTGCATGACCACAAACCATCAGAGGATTATTTGAAAATCTTTTGAGAGTCAGAGAAATTGGATGTGATGTTAGTACTATGAACTCACTGTGTGAGTCTAAAAGTATAAATAATTTTCAAAGGTGAAATACACCTAATAAAAATGTTATTCTTTTGTCCCTGTATCCCTGAAGGGTGACTGTTTATATTTACGTTGTTGACTAGAACGGCAGTAAAATCAGAGATTCAATGAATTAAAAGAGTCTGTTTTCAAAGCCACTCTCTGTTTTCTTTTCAGTTTTATGCATCCCCAACCCAATGTGTTCACTGAGAATGAATCTGTATGTGCAAAATAGAAAGTGCAATGTGAAAGTGTCCGAGTTATTATCAGGAAGTAAATGAGCCACATATTAATAGAAGTCTACAAGTCTAGATTCAGTCGCATTTTTCTGTTATCCCGTTGGGTCAGAAAACAGAATTCCCTCAGTGATTTGTCCTCTGGTCAACATTTCTCTTCTAAAAGCAAATTATTCAAGAAGCCTTGCTAATGGGAAGTACCATTAGCAAACAAATACATATTTATATATTGGAATTTTTAAAAATTCGCAAGTCTGGCATTTCACTCAAGGAAAACACATTTAATTTAAACTTTAATATATCCATGTTTCAAATGGAGGTAATAGGCTATTCAAATAAACGAACAAGCAATCAAATTAGCCTTAAGAACAGATTTACTAGTAGTGAATGTAAATCAATGCTTTAATGATCTCTTCTGGATGTAGTCGTTAGCTCTAAGACTTTAGAAGCATTATCTCAAAATTTTGGTAAACTATTTGAAAATTAAAGCATCATGATTACAGTTTGTTGTTGAATATTACATTTGCATTCTTTAGTTATTGAGGTCTCCCTATTTGCTGGTTACTGTTCTAGGCACTGGGATAGAAGAGAGACTGATAGAGACAAGTCTTCTCTTTTCCTGGAACTCCCACTCTAGTAGGAGAGACAATAAGTAAGCAATAAACACGAGGTTGTCAGGCAGTGTCAGGGGTCATGAAGAAAATAAAACGGAGACAGGAGTGAGAGGCACCAAGAGTCAAGGCTGGTGAGACTACTTTATCTTATGGAATCAGGTTTGGGTAGGGGATGTGGCTAACAGAACGGAGCCATCCCTGTAAGCATCTGTGCTATGAACTTTGTAGGCAGAAGCAACAGCAAGTATAAAAGCCCTAAGATGAGACTACCTTGCATACTTCAAGGAGCTGAAAGAAAGCCATTATGACTGGATGTTAGTGAGCCAGGGGGAGAAAATAAGATGAGACTAAAGGTAAGTGGGCTAGACCCTGTAGGGGCAACCATGCATATACTCCTTTCTGCCCAGGACTCTCAGATTCACCTTTCTCCAACATCTGATAGCATCCTGTTACTTGCTCTTTGAAAATCCTTCATCATCGTCCCCCTATCTGCACAATGAAGTTCAGTCTCTTTAGCATGGTATCAGTCCTGGCTGCATGTTAGAATCACTGGCGCATCTCTTAAAAATATGAGTGCTGAGATCCCACCCCAAACTATCACTGATATTGATATTTTTATCCAGCTTCCAGTTGATTCTAAGATGCAGCCAAGGTTGAGAAACATTGATGTAGACTTATGCAATCCAGTAGAACTATAATATGAGCCACATATGTTCTAGTGGCAACAATAGGAAAGTAAAAACAAACAGAGAGGGTTAATTTTAATAATATATTTTGTTTTACCCAATATGTTCAAGATATGACCATTTCAATATGTAATCAATACAAAAATTAATAAGAAATCTGTTAAATTCCTTTTTATCATACTAAGTCTTTGGAATCCAGTGTGTATTTTACACTTAGAGTACATCTCAATTCTGATCGCAAATGTTTATCATAAATACTCGATTTATATTTGGAGTTTATAAAATTTATAATTGAAAAAGAAGACTCTCATACTGAAGTTGTTCATCACATACTTAAAAGTTTTCCAGTGGCTTTCCAAAAACTCCAAATAATTGAGTATCATTTAAAAATTTAATTATAAACTAACTACAGTAAATAAAATTGAAAGCTAATTTCCTCAGTCTCATTAGCCACATTTCAAGTGCTCAATAGCCACATGTGGCTAGTGACTACCCAATTGGACAGTGGAGCTTTAGATATAAATTGAACCTATCTTCTGGCATGACACAGTCCTGGCTAAAAACACTCCAGTTTTGTAGTGAGACATTAATGAGTGTCAATCACAGCTATGGCTGATGTCAGCTAGCCTTGGTTGGTGTATCTATAGAAGAAGAGTAGTATTGTTACCATATCATCATTAGAATTAAATATGAAAACCTAGGTCAAATACCCAGTGTAGTGCCTATTAAACAGGCTTTCAATTACTTAGACTTTTCTTCTACCCCATACCACTCCACCTCTCCCATACCCAATCCTTCACATCAGTTGAATCCCTATGTTAAAAAAAAATGAAAAATAAAAAGGACAAAGACTTTTGTGTCTGTACATCTTTGGTTACCATCATCTTTCTTTCTAAATTTTCTTTATCCTTTCTTTTTCTCTATCCTTTCTTCTTTTCTTTTTCTCCAATGTCGTGTTGTCCAGTGAAACCCCCCACCAAACAAGGTGATATGTGTATTTGAGGATAATTTACTTTCGGTGCTGATTTGAATTTCTTTTCCCACCAGATTGTATCTTCTTTATCTGAGTCAGTGGTTACACACTGGTGGCCCACAGGCCAAATCTGGCCCGCAATCTTGTTTTATTTTGCCCAAGGTAGTATTGGTCCACATAAGATTAAAAAATTGGTTGCTGGCATTGAAGAATCAAGTAAAAGTAATATTGTACCGTATATTTGAAAGTTGCTGAGAGGGTAAATCTTAAAAGTTCTTATCACAAGAAAAAAAATAGTAACTGTGTGTGGTGATGGATGTTAACTAGGCTTGTGACATTCATTTTGCAATATATACAAATATCAAATTATTATGTTGTACACCTGAAACTAATATAACGTTATAGGTCAATTATATCTCAATTAAAAAAAAGATTCAAATAGATTGGCTAGGGTTTAAATTTGCAGCTTCTCATAAAAAAAATAAAAAGAGGTATTGGCAACACAAGGCCTGTATTTATACACAGATAATTTGCTGGGCTGGGTTAAAGCTTTCTCCTTTAGCCAACATGTATTCTCCAGGGATCCATAGTCCCCACCACTCATTTGCGTCTTTCTGACTCTGAAGCAGAATATCAGTCATTATTTATCATCATTCTTATACTAGCAATTTTATTAAGCCAGTTACCCTTACCTCTCTGACCAAAGTATGCTAATGAATTGGTGACTTCTGATGGGTTTCAAGGTTAAATCTGCCCCCTTCAACGCCACACCCTTTCTTGTCTCTCTAAAAACAGCTCGAGTCTTTAACAGACACAGACATTAGATCACTTTCTTCTGATTCCCAATGCTCGCTATAGACTTTTGGAGATAGGGCTTAAGGGCTCTATTTGATGCAGGATAGGTGGGTATCCTAAAATGTGTGTCTTTTGACTTACAAATGTGTCTAGGTGAAAAGTTTCTGCTTTGGGTAAAACCTCACATCAAATGATCTTCAGGCCTGAAGTATAAGCCATATTCTCATCAGTTCTAAACAGGATCTTTTTTTTTAAAACTTTTTTTTCCTATCTGATTGGTGAGAAATAGTATCTAGCAGGTTTTTCTTTTTAAAGATTTTATTTTTTTCCTTTTTCTCCCCCAGTACATAGTTGTATATTCTTCGTTGTGGGTCCTTCTAGTTGTGGCATGTGGGATGCTGCCTCAGTGTGGTTTGGTGAGCAGTGCCATGTCCGCGCCCAAGATTCGAACCAAGGAAACACTGGGCCGCCTGCAGCGGAGCACGCGAACTTAACCACTCAGCCACGGGGCCAGCCCTCTAAACAGGATTTTTTGGACAATGGCAGTAACATAGTGAATAAGCTACTTGAAGCAGAACTCACTGATGGTTTTTTCAGATTAGTCAACATTTTCATGATGATGCGATTATATCTAAGA
Organism: Equus quagga; assembly: GCF_021613505.1. Classification (NCBI taxonomy): domain Eukaryota; kingdom Metazoa; phylum Chordata; class Mammalia; order Perissodactyla; family Equidae; genus Equus; species Equus quagga. The sequence goes on along the minus strand of NC_060273.1, from coordinate 55,988,640 downwards.
TCCTAGTAAAAACCTCAGGAAGCAAAAGAACAGATATGACTTGGCCTCTACCATGGGAATGAGAGCACTGAAGCAGGAGTTTATATGTTGTTTAGTTCATCAGGGTCTCTTCAGGGACTTCTGGAAGAATTTCAAATTTCCACAGCTCCATTTAGGAACTTTGAAACATGACTTTATCCTATATAATCTAGAGTTGTATTCAGATAGGAATTTGGGGACATTTTGAGGGAACGTGAATTATGAATGTATTATTTCGTATTTTCAAGTTTGAGGAATTACTTTTTTTTCTTTTTTTTAAGGTATACATGCCTTCAGGGGTCATCAAGCTCAAGTTTCTCATTTAATGCTTTTGGAAATGAGGTTGAGGTTCACTGGCTGAGTCCAGTTCACCCAGCAAGATAGTGATAAAGTCTCTGTTTGAATTCAAATATCCTCTCACTCAATAAAGCCTGGAGATACTTATCTACTAACACTTACTTTAGATGCAAACTTAGAATCATAAATCTTAGAATCATAAAGATAAGTCTGCTTGCCTTTTAAAAATGGTAAGTATTAAAAGTTATTTGGAAAAAACTATGCTATTGGTATAGATCATCTTGAGGTTTTTTTTTATTTTTTGGAAAATGTACTTCAGAAAAAATCAAACTAAAAATATATTTATTGTTTTATCTTTCCTGGTTACAATGCATGGTCATTTAAATTTGATTTAAATGATTCAGGAACATATAAAGCAGAATGTAAATATCATCCCAAATCTTACAACCAAAGATTATCAATGTTAATACTTTGACGTATATTGTCCCAGACAACTTTTTATTCATGCCATATAAAAGTTTACATAAATGGCATCACGTATTTATATTTTAAGCATCTTTTTTTCTTTTGCTTTCTCAGTTATAGAAACTTACCATCCTACCCATGAATACAGAACAATATAATTTTTTATGGCGGTATAAGAATGTCATAGAATAAATAGAGTATAATATATTTTAATCTTATGAAATTTAAGGTTTTAATTTTTTACTAGACACTTTAAAATGAACATCCTTTTTCATGTACTTTTAGACAACTCTCTAATTATTTTCTTAAAAATGAATACCTAATATTGGAATTAATGAATCTTAGGGCATATATTCACATACTATATTTTGATATATATTTGAAACTTCACAGAGCTATCAACAGCGTATTTTGTGTCAGTTTACCTATGTCTTCACCAACAAGGTGTTTTGTCATGTTTTTACTCTTTACCAATCTAAGAGAGAAAAACGTATCCCTTTGATTTGCATATCTTTGATTACTATTTCTTTTCTAAATTTTTTTTGCCAACATTTGTAGGCAGATGTTTGCATTTTTCTTTTAAAGGTATAAGAAGTCAATATCTCAGATCTATCAAATTACACACATATATAAAACAAATATATATTGCAAGTAGTTATATTTATTAACCTTTTCTTTCACGTATTTTTCCCTTAGAAAATGAAATCAAATTTAGTGGGTCCACTTGTTAAAGAAACAAAAGACTCTAAGTTGGTTTCAGCTGTGAGGTAGTCAATAGCGTCTGTCCTAGGCTGTCTAAACTCTGCCACTAATGAGTCAATGTAATTTGAGGCTTGAATTCTCATTCTTCCTAGATCTAAATTTCCTAGCTTTTCAGATGAGAGAGTTATATGAAATTATTTATAAGGACTTTTTTAGGTCTAAAGTTCTTTGAATCTTTGTGTTTTATTGGATTTTTCTGTGTTATCACTGAAGCTTTGAAAAACATTTCTTAAATTTCTTAATAGCAAGACATGAAAAGTTCTAACTCAGCAGTCTAATTTGACCAGTTAAGTAGAATTGTGCTTCATTTTAGTCTTTTTATCCAAACCAGCAAAGTCACGTTAATTATTTGGCTTATATGTGCTGGGTATTTGCAATCACAGGATGAGTTCCCCAATGAATACATGTCTGTTGCACTGTGACTTCCAGTATAAGAAGTTGACTTGGAGTACTTTCTTCTTCCCCCCTGTTCCATCTAATTGTGCAGACCCTGGACCTTTGCAAATAGTTGAGGTCATAAATATTGCAAGCACCATTTTCTTCATAAAATATAATAAAGAACACTAGAATTTTTAAAACAATTCCCTTTGTGCTCCAATGAGTTGATACAGTATAATCAACACATTGGTTTATCTGAAACATTTTGAAAGGGGAGTGGCTCAGCATCTCCACTGCATTGTTCACTAGCCCCTTCTCTGCCACACTGTACACTCAGCACTGGGAATGTAGACTAGTCATTCGAAGCTCCCAAACCGGGCTCCATTTCTTTCCAGGTATGTGGGCAAGTCACTTAGCAAGCTCTCAAAATCTCTGTCCTCATCTCCAAAATTGGGATTCCATTCATTCCTTCCTCATGGGGTTGTTGTCAGGGATAACCAAGATGTTAATAATGGCTAAGATTTATCCAAGAACTGTAGTTTGGGTTTTCTGTTATACTCACAACCCTTGCACACTCCATACTTGGTCCTCAGTGAATATTACTTTATTATTTTCGCAACCATCTTGTACCTGTGGAAAAAAGCTTGAAAGAGTTTATTCAGTTCATATTCCAGTTTCCATTTATGAGAAATGCAAAGAGGTACTGCTTGGGTCATGGCTGGACCTCGTTAATTACCAGACTTACTCACTCCTGGGAGCAGCCCTACAGCTAGTGCTTCGAATCCTTACCATGGTAGAATCACCGACAGCCACATGGATGTTCCTCTGATTTGGACAAAATCGGCCAAAGATTTCTTAGAAACAAGCACGTTAAATGCGTAATTGTTGGAGGTCCGCCAAACATCTTCGCTACCCTTTAACAATTTGTTCATCCTGTGTTCAATAGTAGCTGCCGGACTGTTCCTCTTCAGTTGTTACACATCATGTGTTTCTTCCTGGGCTCTTTCCCTTTTTACGGACATGTTCTCACAATTCACACATCTCTTGTGGTAGTAGATGCAGTATGGAGGCCGGTTTGGTTGGTGGAGTTTTAAAAATTTATTTTAATTAGTTATAAATGCTTAAATGTTGGGAGTTGCAAATAAAATCTAGATTTCTGGATTTTCGTGGAAAATTTGGTAGATATGACAGCCCTGGCCCTTCTTCCCACATAATTGCATTGGCTGGTGACACTCTTAAATGGGTCACTTGCTCCTGTCCCCCACAATCTCTAATGTTGTCTCTCCTTTCCATTTATCCAGCTTCGTTGTTATTACTTATCTAGCCCCGGTAGACACACGTGCTTGTGGACTCTGCCCTATCAGGATTTGTTTTTTGCTCTTAACTCCCATTGGCTTGCTTCTATCTTCTGACTTTTCTCCTTCCTTCCACACTCTTAGGAGCTGGCTCTGTGCTTGTATCTTTGCTGCTGTTTCAGACTTCTGTGTCTGTAGTAACAGGAACATAGCAGGGAAGTCAGAAATCCTGGGTAGTACCAGCAGGGGGTGGGAGAGTCCTGAGAAGCAAAGAGAGGGAGAATCTTTGCACAAAGAGGTGGCAGCCCTGTCCTATGTTTAATCACTGCTGATGCCTGCCAGGTACCCTTTACTTATCACTCCTCACCCCGCTATTCCTGTTGCACAGGACGGCACTTCCTGCAGGGCTTCCTTGGCCTGTTATAGCGTTTTAGAGCTGAAGGGCCTTGATCCAGGGTCACCCAGTCATGTGCCTAACCACTTCCAGGTTCTACCTAAGGAGCTTCCTTACTACCACCATTGGCAATTTTGATTCAGTCGAACTGGAATGGGGCCTGGGAACATGCAGTTTTTTGAAGTGATTCAGGTCTTCTGAGGAGCTGGTCCACAGAAGGACATTTAGAAACTGACGAAAGGTTCACTTTGAATGTAGAAAATATGAGACCCAGACAAGAGGCAAAGTTTTCTAAGAGGCTCATCCTAAAGAATAGTGCTTATATCCAGGATCCAAGATATCTACTTCATGTGAACACTCACTGGAAGTACTAGAGAGTATTTGTTTTTCAGTTTAATATCCATCTAGCTTTCAGTTTAGCCAAAGGTATGGAAAATTTTCATGTTGGAGATTTCACCTTAAAAAATAATTCTAGATGTTTTGGCTTTCCTTGAGAAATGGCAATGCTGCATTCCCACATAACATTGCTGAAGTTAGTAAACTTGCAGTGATCTGAGTGCTTGAGCCAGTTGATTTTTAAATAGGGCAACTTCATACATATATATAATTAAACATATCAAGAATAAAATGAATGGCTTCTTAGGATTGGAAAAGTTTCTTCCTCTATGTGCCTCTTTTTATTCTGTTGTATATTGGAATTCTTTAAAAGCCTTGTTAATTGTTCAGTTCTTCTTCCTGCTAAAATGACCTCCTTACAGCTTCATTTCAGAGGTTCAGGCTGTGAGCAGCGGGATATTTGCTAATCTTGCTTTGCCATGGTTAGAAAGATAGATAGCCAGGATTGCTGGATTAAAACACCTAGGTATATGAACAGTAAATTCAATGTTTTGTCAGAGTTCCACAGAGAATCAAGAAAAGGATATTAATTTTAAGTGAATAAGTACAATTTGATTCACAGTCTGGGGAATCTTATAAGATTACAGGTATAGCTAATTTCAGAAATGTTATGAGCTTTCATAGAATGCATACTCAAGGGTAAAACCACCAAAAAACAGCATGCATGGAATTGAACAAAAAAGAAGCCACAATAAAGATGCTTAGTGGCACAATTTGCAAGTTTGGCCTTAGAATTTAAGTTGAATAATGTCTTTGGGATTTGGTGGGATATGTATTTTTGCTGCCTTTTGCTCTTGGGTTTCTGTGTTGTCAAGGGTGGATCACAAAACAGTTCTGATCATTAGTGGGAGGTCTCTTTTGAAGGGGGATAAAAGCCTAGAAAGTAAAATCTTGGAAATCAACTAAATGCCCTTGTGTTTTATTAGCTAGCACTTTTTATAGCTCATAATAAAGTCAGCTCAGAAGGTCACTTCTTGAACATAGCTATGAATATTGTAGTGTATGAGTTCTCAAATTGTTTATAAGCAGACTGGGTGAGGATTTTTAATAAATACTTGGCCAAGAGAACTATTCTGATATATATGTATATGAATCATGGGATGAAAAGTTGAATTGGATTGCTCTCTCTCTCTCTCTCCCCTCCTCTTACTTCACCCCAGGGCAGCAAGTTCCATCTGCATTGAAGCTGTGGTTACTATATTCTTGTTTGTCTTTTTGTAGAAATTATGGGGTATTACAGAGCTATTTACATACTTTATTTCTAACTCAGCTGAAGGATTTTGTCACCTTATTTCCTGCCATCTTGTATCTATTTTTTAAAAGTTTCTCTGTGGAGGCTATGAGGCTCCTACAGGTAAAATTCTCACCTGAATTATTTTATTTTTCAGCTTGAAAATTGAGGTGTAATTATTGGAAGCAATACCTAGTAGGTTCATGCAGGCAGGGCAATGGGAAAACTTCAGTGAGAGACAGAAGTTAAAAGTAGAAAGCACAGAGGCTTGCTGGAATAATTTTCTCGTTGTCACAGGCTAGACTGACAAGTATTAGATCAAAGGGACAGGATGCAGGTTAGTAATATCTGCAGAAACAGCATTAAACTGAAAGTCAATAGTATATAGTGTACTGTGATGAAGCACATATATAATTAATTCACATCTCTTTATTCTTGCAAGTTTTTGAGAAAGTTCACTTCATGAAATAGTGCATACAGTCCAATAAAACAGAACTAATATATAACATTGCTGATGTACGGATATTCTACTTGATTTAGGGAACAAGGTGAGTAGAGTAAAGCAGTTTGGCCCAAGTTCCATTTCCATCCAGTTGAGCTCCACCGTTCAAGCTGTAGATTTAGACATGGCGTTGTCACCTATGTCTGTCTTTCTTAGTTATGAAGTTAATTCTGACACATTGATTATTGTCTTTAACACTGATGGGTAGGCTTTGAAAGATCTGTTTTCAGTTTTACTTGATATTTCTTTTTGTTGAAGGTGCAGTTTAAAAAGTAAAAGCCAGCTAGTCAGTTGCAGTTTATTTTACAGTGATTTTTGTAGTCTCTCTTTCTGTCTTTTATATGAAAATATATTATGGGCTTTATGTTTCTAATACGAAAAAGAATGACAATGCCACTTCTAAAATTGCATTATTTGAAAGAAGGTAAGCATATGAACATAAGTGATTTAACCATATTATTCTGGGTAATATCAATACTCATTAGGGAAAGCATTTTTGTTTTTAGCAAATATAAGTAGACACATTGCAAGCACCTAACTGTCGTTCAATATTTGTAACTGCATACATTTTGGGGAGGGTGAGGTATGGTGTTCAGATTTTTTAGACACGATAAATGATACTACAGTATAAAATTCTTATATCATGTTGTAGGACCTACAGTTTTTTAAATGATTTCCCCACTTTAAATAAAACAAAAATTTAAAGAAACAAGAGGAAAATCTCTAGGATGAACCATTTTTCATGTGTATTCACGTGCATACTTTTCTGACTAAACATGTACCTTACCTTTCCTCAATCCTCAAGATAATCATGAAAATAGATAGTTGCCTATGTTTAAAAATAGCCCCTTGATAAAATACGATATTGGAGTTGGGTACTACAGGTAGGAGCTTTGTACTTCTTGTGGGGGAATACAGGAAAGCAAGGGAAACTCTGCTTTGAACTCCGTGGAGAAAATCTAGGGTAGTTCTTGACTACATCACGATAGGGGAAATGTCAATAGACGTTTCAATGTGGCTTCATACTCCCCAGACCAGCTATAATGCCACCCAAAAAGCTATCGATGACTCTTGCTGCCTAATGCAATCTTGATGGTTCAGTGGTAAAAATTAGTTTAACCTTTCAGAGGTTTACATCACTTAGATATGTTAGAATTAGGGGACGTAAAAATTGATCCCCCTGAATTGATATCCCCACACTGAACCCCTTCTTCTGACAGTAAGAAGAAAAGATGGCGAAAAGAGAGGCAGATGTATGTGTGAAATTATTTTACAGCAGTGGCTCAGGAAAATGAGTTTGCATTACTATTATTCTGTTACTCCAGTAGTTGTTCCAAGAGACTCTTTAACTGGGTTGATAATTTCTGAGTCTCTTTAGGGCTGAAAGCCATGGGTTGGCTATTTACTCTACTTCACTTGATTTGAGGTTGACTTCTCTAACCACATTTAGGGTCACAAGGACCCTTAGCTGCAGTAGGAATTAATACTGTCTTCTAAGACTCTCAACATTCTTCCTCAAAAGGGAAAATATTCTCCTGGAGTAGGTTAAAAACCTTTGCCTTGGTGATTTTCTGTAATAAATGAAAGTGTTTTCATATTTCTTGGTTTCTGGGCCGAGTTATAATTCCTTATGAATATACAGCAAATCTACATACGTATTATGATGTTTTAGCATGGGTGGGGGTACCTTAGACAATCAGGTTTTCATAGAGTGACTTTGCATTCAGGTACCCAGCTGCAATTTGAAATCTAATAGCGATTTAATTTTGTTTTTCATTCTTTCCATTCCTGAAATGTCACCACAGACTCTACTTTATTTGAAACATATACATGCAGAGATATTACTATGCATAGTAGTTCTTTAATTGCAGCATATTTCATTAGGTTGCACACATTAATTCCACTCTATTGGAAGAAAAAGAAAACTGGAAGTAACCACATGGTAGTTAACTCCATATGAATTTTCATGAGTAAATATACACAGTGGTTTGATGCTATTAGATGAGTGATCCTTGAAATGTCATTATTCAAGGCCTAATATGACCAAATGTGTAATTATAGAGTTGGCAAGTTTAACTACTCTGAAGAATTTGTGTTACTGCATCTGCTTATTTAAAACTTTAATCTAAATTCAGATTCTTTGCTGTTAGACATTGGTAATGAGGTCATCCACCACCATTTTCTACGTTACATATGCTTTCTTCTACTCTGTGTAGTATTTTTACAACCTTCCGACTATCTGCCAGGTTATATATATTCATTTATTCAGTGACCATAGGTGGAAGACCAACAAATGCCAGGAGCTGTTACTGAAGCTGAGGACAGAGTCATGAAGGAGATGAGGAGACTACCTTCACAAAGCTTATCTTCAAGGAGAGAGAAAGGGGAGACAGAAAGGAAGGAAGTAAACAAATGATGAATTGATTAGAGAATGTTTTAGATAGTGTTGAGTCCCACAGAGAAAATTAAATGGAGTGAAAATGAGAACCTGACTTGCTAGGAAGGTCAGCTTTAGGTATGATGATCAGAGAAGGCTCTCTAAGAAGAAGACATCTGGCCTGACACCAGCCTGGGGAAGATCCAGGAGGAGGAGTGTTCTAAGATGAGGGAAGAGCAAGTCAAGGACATGAGCAGGGCCAAGCTTGGAGGTTTGTCTTTGGGATCACATCAATAAGGCTGGAAAGAGACGACGCTCAACAAGGATGAGGGGATAGACTACAGCAGGCTTTGGCTCTGTTGTGACCCGTTTGCTTTGTTTTGAATAATTGTTGAGCATCTCCAAGATAGCTAACTTAGAAACAAATTATACCCTTCAAAATCTTAACTTTTCTACTCTGTAGACCAGTAAAACCATGATCACATTTAAATACGTAATATTAATTTCTTCTCTATTTATGTTGTGGTTTCTCACATTATAGCAGTAAAACATCCTTGCTTTGAATTCTTACATTCCATTGAGACACAAACAATTTTATTCCAGAATTGAAGTATGTTTTCATGAAGTTTTCTCCCCCTATCTATTATTACTTTATATCTCTGAGTGGGAAGGCCAAATGATGTTGGTGACTATTTTCCTGAGGCACCAAATCTAGGATTTATTTAACTGTCTGCATAATCACTTGAATTTGCTTTTAGCCGCCCTGTTTTCCAAGAACCATATCCTGTTAACTATATGCACTTTCTCGAATTCTTTTTTATTTGCTGCTCTGTTCCTAACCTCCAAAGCCTTCTTATTATCTCTCACCAGTCTTCGCGCCTCATACTGATTTAATTCTACCTATAGGTTTAATTAACTTGCTGTTTATTTCTCTGGCCTGGACCATTAATGAAGATGTTAAGTGGGACCTGGCAGACCCTCCCACACTGCATATGCTTTGCCATTTAAATTCTATTTTGCTTTGGGATTCTCAATTCTATTTTCAACAGAATATTTCTCCCTTGATCTGAAGCTGGTTAGGAAACCAGATTGTGTGAATTCTTAGTTTTTATTTTCAAAAGAAGTTAGGTGCATGATGAATAAATGTAAAGATTTATTGTTTTGTTCAGTTCCGGTAAGGACATTTTGCATTGCATTTTGAGGAAAACTTTTGTAAACTATTTCATAGACTTTGCTATTTCCCCCTTTTTATAAAATCAACACCTCAATATCATTCCTCTATAAGCTTTAAGTTATAATAACTTGATTTCCTGAGGCACTTAGGTGACCATTTCAGGAAAAAAATTTTTTGATTGATCTCAGGTCCTATAAATCACTTGTATTTATTACTCTTGTTTTCACTAAGTTCTGTGGTTTGGAGCTTTTTGTTTATAAGGTCTTCAATTTAGACACCTGTTCAAATATATCCAAAAATAACAGTGATGTTTTATGAATTCATTGCCAGTTATTTTCATTTTGTAACTCTAGCAGGAATTGCATTGGGACTCTCTCTGTCCCATTTCCATCTTAGGCCTCATTCATTCCCATTCCAGCCTAGAATCCTAGTCCAACCAAGCAAACCTTGCAGAAGAAGTGTCTGAGAACTGGTTTTGCCACTCATAGATGACCACAAACTTTCTTATCAAAGAGGCTGGAGAGACTGAAAGAGGACTGGAAGTGGAGGGTGAGATTTCTCACAGGAGGGAGCTGTAAAATCTTGTGAAGGGAGGAGCAGTGGGCCTCTCTCCTCTGGCCCACTGAGCAAATCTTCAGAAAGTGATTGACCCAGGTCCCCTGCTCTCTCCTCGGCACGGTGTATGGTGGTAGGACCATTCCTGGAGAAGACAAAATGGGAGAACATGGCTAAAGTTAGGAAGCAAGGAAAGGGACTGCTTTGGGAATGGACTGTGCCCCCAGATTCTGTTGAACAAAAGTTGTGTAAGAGTTTCCTAAGTTTCCTATGGGTTTGTGGGAGAAACTTTCTGAAAGGAGGCCTCTTGGAATGCAAGACAGACACAAGAGAGAGAGACTGGAGATCCACTGTGGCATGAAGACTGAGGGGCCTTGCTAGTAGCAGCCAAAGGAGACATTGGCCACCTTTAGGGGATCTGCAGTTGAGATGTCCTCATAAAGGCAGAAGGTGTGGGAAGAAATCCTTGAACAGTCAGTCATCTTTCATGATCAAAGAACTCTAAGGCCAGCTATATCAGTGATAGCCAAGTAAGCTCTTTCATACCCTGTACTTTTGTCTCTTCTCTGCTTTCCTGCTCCAACCCTAGAAGGATCAGAATTCAAGACGGAAGAGCTAGGAGTGGGAGAAGAGGAGAAACACAAAGCGTCAAACAGAAATGCAGGGGACCATGGCCCTGGTTCATGACCATGAAGTTTAAGACTTGAAGCAGGGCTGAGGGAGGAGAGAGGTACTGATTTAACTTTAAGTGAACTTTAGAGTTTTAACTAGTATCTTAGACTGGACATTTTAATCATTGAAGAAGAGCATTTTTGTTAGCTAAAAGTCACTTACGGACTTTTATTATATGAAAGTGATTAGAAAAGACATGGGGTGGGACTAGATCGTCCTTAAAGGAGAGAGAAAAGCTATCCCTAAAAGAATGGGTTGAATGGAAGTGGAGTTCAAGACTAGTTTTTTTCACCTACACTTTGTGTATTTCTACTCTTTCAACCTAACGTTTACCTTCTTGCTTTTAGAGATTACTAAAAATATAAACTAAGTGAGGAGAGTTTCTTTCAGAAAAGCAGCTCAGGATCTCCTTGGAGTCGGCATACCCAGCCTTTATTTGACATCTACTTTTCATCTCTTTGGTCTGTGGAAATGGAGCTCAAATCTGGCTGCAGAAAAATTCAGTAGGAAAGGTAAACATCAAGAGAAGGTGACAGGATGATAAAGGATCTGCGGTTCTTGCTATCTGAGGAACAGATATAAGGGCAAGGGGCATATTTAGCCTGTAAAAATGAAAGATGTGAAGAGCATTTGGTACCTATCTTCATATACCATGGACGAAGGACTCTATTTAATTCTGTATATCTTTATAAAATCAAACTAGGAGCATTCTAAGGAGAGAGATTATAACCTAAATTAAAACTTGAAAATTTGCAGAGCTGTTTTTAAATACTAGAACTGGGTGTTTCTGTGAGAGTGAGCTACTGTCTCTAGATGTTTGCAAGCAGAGATTGACTGGCTAAATGCATAGGATGCTGGAGGGGACCTCTGCATTGGGGAGAATCTTGGAATCATACCGTGGGCTCCCTAACTAGTGCTGAGATTTTAGGTGTTGAAAAGGGGTATCCTCATACAGGCTCTGGCCAGGAGCCTCAGACCACCATCGCTCTGCGATTATCATTGTAATTGTGGGTTACGTGCCTGTGTTCACAGAAATAGCACTGGCAGTAATATATTTGTTCAATCCAGACCAATATGGCTACTGCTCATACTACAGTTGTGTAGGTGAGTTTTTTTTTCCTTTCTGGTTGTGGCAGCAAATGGAAAGAAAACAGAAGAATGCCGTGTCAATCACAAAAACAGACACTTGAGGTAACAATTGTTTTTGGTGCTACCAAACACATCTGTGCGTTTACAATCTGTGAAGCCTTTCATCAGTGTCAGCATTGGTTTCACTTTAAAGACATTTTTCCAAAGTTATACTTATATCTGTAATCAGAATAACTAGAGGTTCCGAAATGAATTTTCTGCGTAAAGAAGCTAATCTTTTGTTACCATAAAAGAAAAAAGAAAGGCACAAGTGCTCAGCTCCTTAGTTAAGGTTTCAACAGCATTCATTCTGAGGGGAGTTGTGCTTGAAGTCATGGCTGCATTTTGTGTTTCTCTTTTGAGATCTAGTCCCCAGATTGAGGCTCTAATAATCTGCTGTTTACAATAGGAGTTCATCTGTCAGTGTAAAGACACAGGCTTCTCACTGGCAGCAGAAGTAGGGCTTATAGGACTCATCCATGCATCCATAAGTATTTTCAAACATACAAACATGCTGTTATTTTCACTACTATAATAAAAAAAAACCCTCTCTTCATCTTACACATCTGTCAAGCTAACACCCCTTTTATCTGCTTTAGAGCAGGACTTTCCAAGAGCTATCTATATTCATGCTCTTCAGTTCTTCTCCTACCATTCTCTCTTGAACCCACTACCTTGGTGACCTCAAACATCCTTAGAGTTTTAAATGCTGATCGTCCCTAATTTATTTTACCATCCCAGACCTTTCCCCTATTAAAACCAAGGATCAGAAATGGTTCCTGGAGGAGATAAGCCTTGACATGAATCTTGAAGTTCAGATTAATAATTTAGCCAAGCTAGCAGTGGGCTGGTAGAAGGCTGCAGATGAAGTCTCCAGGTCACATGCATGGCCTGGTGAGTCTAAACACTAAATGAAATAGTAAATAGCAATCAAATTGTGAAATGAGGGTCAAGAACACAGAAACCAATAAAAGAGCAGGCAGAACAGAGGTGAGATGCCAGAGTTCCTGTGAGAAGAAACACTAGCAGATACCTAAGATAAGTATTTGAGACCTTAAATATTTATTTATACCTTTTAATTGTTGTGTCTGAATCCGGTTCTAAAAAATTCTTCTTCTCCATGAATTCTTTTTCCTTGCAGAGGACTAAATGACCTACTATGTAAATGGAAAAAATAGATTCCTCTACCATGTATTTTAATAAATCTTGAAAATTAGATGAATAATATTTCCCCCACTGACAGTTTCTAAGCTTGCTTTACTGTAGTTAGAAGACTATAAATACATTGAGCTTTAATGAATCTTTGAAATAAATTATTGATTATTATGAATTTTTTCACACCAAAGCCAACTAGAGCTATACCCCTACAGTTTTATGAAAGTAAATTGTGTCTCTATATTATAGGACTATTAGGAGAGTCATGATTTCCTGCTGTTGAGAGCTGTGGGTGAAACGATTTAGCAACGTGGAGGTCAGTTTTCAGTAACCCTTAAGATATTAGATACCAATAAGATGCATTTTCTTTTCCATGATGCATCAAGCATTTGGTGAAAGGGGTGCAGAACACAACCCACAAAGAGCCACATGCATGTAGGTAGTGAATCCTGTAAACATTATATATTTCCTAAGCGATTGACACTGAAGTTATGACAAGACAGCTTCTACTGAGTTCGTTCCCTGGGTGTCTTCAACATTTATCTGGCAGTAATCACTAATATCAGTGCAAATATGGATCTCATTAGAGGCATGGAAATAATACATAAGGGATGTCTTAAGGAATACCTTTGGTAGGGAAGACACCCCCCACAAACCATAAGTTATGCAACCAGCCCAACTAAAGGTCTCAAAAATCTACAACAACCATCAACACATAGGGAGGCAGAGTTCCTGAAATAGATTCTGATACGTTGGATTCGAGCGAGGGAACCACATGTATGCTGATTTTCTTGGTGGGAGCAAAAGTCATCTTTGCTCTGTCCACCAATCTCCAATTACCTAATAGACAAACTGTGAAAGCCTTCAGGGTCCTGGGAAAGCAGGAACACCAAAAGGTTTTAAACGATTCAGCTTTAAAACAAAAACAAAAACAACTTGAACTTTGCGACCAAAAGAAACTGGAAAGAAAAAATTTTAATTTCAGCACATGCATGAAATTATGTGCTTTATGGTTTAATGTTTTCTTTTTTTCTTTTGTTTAATTACAAATGAAGAAGGAAGCACCATAAGCTTTTCAGGTTTTAGGGCTTTTTAAAGGGATTCAGCTGACCTTGTTCTTCCCTGAAATGGAAGCAAAGTCCCCCACTCTGAAAGTGCATAAGTGACGAATGCTGTGTGCTGGTCCAGCAGTGTCTTTGTGACCCAGAAGGTAATTAGTCTGAGACCAGAAGGAGGACTGGATTACCCTTATCTGCGCATGAGCTTGCAGCACGACAAACGTTATTAATGGTCATAAAATTATCTGATCCCTTTTTAACACCAGCCTTAGCATTTGTCTCTCTGACCTCGTGTGGCACTTGTTCCCACAGGCTGACCAATGTGCTGGGTGAAGATGAATTCTTTTTTATTGGTTTGAAATTTATTGCCCATTAATTTCATTGATCAAAGGGAATAAAAGATCAAAGAAAGGGTAGCCCATTACATGAAGATACAAATCATTATTACTTTCTTTAATATTTTGACATTAACGTTAATCACTGTGAATTATGGTGGTGTTCCTTTGGAGGTAATATGCAACTTCAAACACATTCTATTTTAACACCACATTACTGCTCACCATGTTACTTAGGCAGGTTGTCTTTTAGCACAGTTTTTTCCTCATTTGCAACCAAATGGGGGGAAAAGGATCATGTTTGTATCTCTAGAGGCTGTGATCACACAGCTGTGTACCTGTATCTGCTTTTGCAGCAAAATACTTAATATTTAATAGATATGACTGAGCTGTGTTCTTTCCTCTATAAACTACACTGACTTGAAAGGCATATAAATATTCAGGATCTGTGGAATCAAAGACAAATTTGATATTTTTGGGGAAAACGTAGAACTGCAAATGATAATAGGATTGTGTACTTGATTTGAAAATGTGAGGGAAAAGATAGATGCCTTTGATGCATCTGTAAAGACATACATTTCCTAGCCAAATGACTGTTTTCCAAGACAGTTTTGTGGGGAATTTTTAGAGCTAAGTATGAAGAGATTCAGTTATCTACGCACTTTTGGAAAGATGGTTGGAAGTTATTTGTTATGTCTTCTAATTCAACACATATCTCTGGTTCTTTACAACAATTCTTTTTTGATAGATCAGTTTAGTCCTTTTCTTTGAATGTCTGCCCTATGTAGTTGGTTATGACCTCATATAACAAAATAGATATTTGAGAGCTAGAGAGATTTTAGAGATTATCTTGTTCACCGGACTTTACAGATGGAATGCTTAGAGCAGCAATAAATGATTTGTCCAAGGCCTTACAGTGGGCCAGTGACACCACGGGCTCTGGAACTGTACATTTCTGACTTCCAATTTATTGATCTCCAAAATAAATCTCACTTGTTCTATGGCTAAATTGCTTCTAAAGTGTACCGGTTATTATCAAAATAATTGAGATTGCCTGTTCATTTGTTTGAGCTTAAAACTGAAGGTCCTTGACTGTCAAATGTCAAGTTGAGTTCAACAATCATTTCCTAAGCATCTATTGTGTGAGGCCCTGTGCTGGGTACTGGAAATACCAAAATGATTGAAAAGGTAGCTTTTGATTTCAAAGTCTAGTGAGGTAGACAGATTCAGGTAAAAAATAAAATTGCAATGTAGTGTAAAGTCTAAATGCTAGAAACCTCATGCAGCTCGTGCATGCATCCAAAGAGGGGACTGATTACCTCTGGGAATGATCAAAAACTGTTTCAAGCAAAAGGTAAATCTTGTCTGTGTGAGATGTTAAAGAGAAAATAAGTGTTTTCCTCGCCAAAAAAGGGGCACTCAAGGTGGGAAAAAAAGAGAAAAACCCTTAGCATGCAAATATCCAGAGAGGTGAAAAATTACAGCGTGCTCAGAATGCTCAGTTGTGCAGGATATACGAGAACAATGGGGCGTGTGGCGGGAGATGGGGCTGAAGAGGGAGGTGGCAGCCAAATTCTACACAGTCTGGCTAAGGAAATTGGCAGTGGGAAGCCATTGAAGGGTTTATGCAGATGTAAAGCCTGATCTGATTTGCGTTTTAGAAATGCTGCTCTAAGTACAGTGCAGAAGACTGGTTAAATAAAAGAGGCAGGAGTGAGACTGAAAAGAGAGGACCCAGACTATCTTGTTGCCTACCTTGTTGGCAACAGTGGCAAGGGCCTGAATTATCACAGGGTGAGTTGGTTTATTAGGGAGGATTTGGCAGACTGAGGGACTATTTAGGAGGGGAAAAAAGACTGTCATGGAGATTGAAGTGTCAAGGATGACTTCCAGGGTTTTGGCTTCTATGCATAGAATGCAAATGAAAAGTGAATTTTGAGTGGAGAAGAGGAGTTAGAAAACAATGAGCTCAGTTTTAAATGGGATGAGTTTGAGGTTACAGCGTGCATCTGTGAGGTCACTGTGACTAACATGCAATGGGACCTGCAGCTTTGGTGTTCAGATGAGAAATATGGGTTGGTGATATAGGTAAAAATCATCAGTGTATACAATGTCGTTTAAGCTCATGAGAAATTGTAAGCATCTAGAGAGTGCATAGAGAGGGAAAAGAAAAGAAGGACACACATGGAACAGAGTGCCACCAACGTTTCTGAGACATTTAAAGGAACAGCTGCTGGTGTGGAAGCCTGCTAAGGAATACAGGACCAACAGGCTGATAGTTTAGAAGACAAGGGCATAATGTTTCAACAAGCGGTCATTATAGCCTGGAGCCTCAGATCCTGTAACATGAGCGCTGAAAAGCATCCGTTTGACTTGTCCATTAGTGGAACATTGGTGACTTCAGCAGAGGCAATTCCTGGCGTGGTGGGGCAGAGAGCTATTCCAGAGGCAAGACAGAAGATAGGCAAAACCAAGTGTAGACAACTCTTCCAGCACAAAGAGGCAACGTTCAGAAAAAGTTCAGGGGTCAAGGAATGAGGGGTGGGGAGCAGACTTTAGCAGTTTTAGAGACTGATGAGGAAGAAGACACTAGAATGGGAGAGATTGGACCCAGACGTGAGGGGGCAAATTAAAGGAGAATGTCCCTGGTTGACATGTGATCAACAGCACAGATGGCAAGCTGCCATTGACAAGGAAGAGGGAAAGTACACACTTTCAGACTGCACAGGAGGATAGTACAGATATAGACTTGTTTGATGGAGAACTCTCCAAAACTGCATTATTATGAATATAAATCCTGACTTACTGGCTGTGTGACCTTGGGCAAGTTTTATTATCTTTCTGTTCTTCAGTTTTCTCATCTGTAAAATTGTGACATTAATTATCTAAATCTTATTGAGTTACATGAATTAAATGAGATAATGCCTATAAAATTCTCAGTTTAGTACCTAGCACATTTTAAGTGCTTGGAAATGGTGGCAATCATTAAGGCTGGCTGAAGAACTCTTTCATTCCTACCTGTCCCCTGATTTTTTAATTCCCGTCTGCAGGTGTAGCTTCTCTCCATTCCCTTCTCCTTCCTCCAACTTGTAGCTGTACCTTGGCACTTTCCTCAGCCAATCCCATCGTGGCTATTTACAGTTGAACAGTAAATTATTATAAGTGGCATCGTGTTCTTCTTTGCCTACGTTTCTACGCAGTTCAAAGGGAAAGCACAACTGGTCTCTCAATACCAAGCTGTCATTTTTTATCCAGTTCATTCATTCAACTAGTTTGCATTAAGTAACTCTCAACCAGGCAGAGGATCTTACGGCACTAAGACAGACCTGCCCATCCATGGGGAGTTTGCAGAATGCTGTATCAGGAGGCAAATCAGTGGGTTATTTGCCCACACACTGAGCTCTGGACATAGGGAGTCCATTCTGCACTTTCTGAGACTGATGGTTGCTTGGTTCTTCATTTGTGCCTGAGGAAATTTAGCAATGGAAGGGGGATGAGTGGGGAGAGGAAAACGTACTCATCTTCTCTGATTAGCTTCTCCCAGAGCGAAAGATTAATTGTCTTCAACATGATGCTCAACTACATTTCTTAGTCTCAGTCTCAAAATTTGTCAAAGTTCCTTAAACATGCCAATACAGCCACTTACAGTCTTGCTTGTGAAGATACAGAGAAAGAAGGTAACAAATAAAGAACTGACTGGAAAAAAGGCAAAGTTGTCATTTTCCAAATCACAGTCACTTGGAGAATAACCACGTATGGACCCCTGTCACCTCTCCCCATGCCCATCCTCACACACACAAACACTCACAGAGGTGTACTGTGATTTTTTCCCCAAATATTTCATTTATTTCCATGGTGAAAAAGAATCTTGTGATTTATTAGTTCATTTAAAACCCATTAAAGATCTACTTGCTTTGATTAAATGGCACCATTTTAAAGGTTAATCAGTGTCATTTTTTATATTTAAAACTTAAAGGTACAGTGCTTCTTACTTACTTAAAATTACCACCAAAAGTGGAATGAGAGCAGTCATTGAAGTGCATGCTTTCTTAAAATGTGGAATAAATACAGTGTGAATCATTTCTTGGTCAGATCCTATGGGTCAGTACACTACTAATAGTATACATTTTTCTCACTCCTACCAACTGCAAGGTCAGTATGAGTGTTCCCGTTTAGAGGTTTCTCCATGAATCTCTATACTAAGCAGGCTAAAGAATGTCCCCTTTCTGCCCTTTGATTGCCAACAAACTGTATCAGTAGACCTCTGGCCACCAAAGTGGAAAACTTTGCACTAGACTAATGGAGAAATGCTTTATTTTTCTTTAGATACGCTTTACTACAACTTACTTTGTTCTCTTTTTTACTTTCTTCATTTTATATTACATTTAATATCTAACTATTTTTCTTGTAAGTAATATTGAAACATCACAGATAAGACTGAAAGTTGTCTTTGACCTTCATCCCCCATTTAGGTCCCCTTTCAGCTTCTCTACTCAGCTTTGTGTACATGCAATCATTTGTTTTTAAAATAAAAGCATCATACTGTAGATTTTCATCTGTACCTCACATTCTTCAACCTCCAATATGTCCTACAAATGGCTTATTTTGCTTTCTTAATTTATAATGTGAGGCTTACAAAGAAATGTTCAAATTAGTTTTGGAACTACTGTTGAAAAGAATAAGCACTTCATATATAAATCAATTATGAGCAGGTATTAGAAGGTAAATCCCGCAACTATTTAAGTGAGCTTCTTGGTTTTATTAAGTGATAAGAGAGAGGCTAGTTTATATTTTCTCTTGAGATCTTGACAATCTCCTATCCCGAGATTCTCTTTTGAAGAGGACCTTTCCACATTTGCCTATATAGAGTGTGATTTCTTTTCTGGTGACTCTTAGCATAGTAAGTCTTTACTTGTGAGAACTAATTGTGTGGATGGTGATGTTCGTTATGTGATTGCCTGATTTTTGCTTTTCAATGAATTACTGCATCAGGGAACAAGCCTTCTTTTTTTAATATGATGCACACATACTAGTGTTAGATAACTTATCTGTGCTTCATCACTGAGAGAGAAAGAAGAAAGACCCTATAGCAAAAACCTGTACACAGCTTGCTCTTTTTGTGTAAAACATATTGAAGAAGCAATACCACTCTGACAGTGCTATGCTCAGTGGCTTTACCACAGATAGAAGAATTCAATAAGAAATTAAAAAAAAAATCTAGATGAATTTAATCTGTATTCATGAATAATTATTTGGCTATGATTCCCTTGTTTACCAAGTAATTATGGTTTTAAAATCTGTTTGGGTTAGCATTTAGCATTTCTCCATCCAAGGGAATCATAACATTGATGGAATATCTATCAGCCTGTTCTTATGAGCTAAAGTAATTAAAAAAATTCTTTATTATTCTCTGTATGATAGTAACCTATAATAAATTTGGAATGAGTTGTTCAAATATTGACTATCAAAGCAGTGTCCTTCTGCTTCTCTGAATAAAGGAGCAAAAAAAGAATTTGAAGGGTTTTATAAGGTTTTAATGAAACTCATGATTTCAGAATCACCATACATCAGGAAAGAAACAAGTAAGAGGTTTAGTCACACCACACATACACACAACCAACCATAAAATTGTATACAGTGTGATACCAATATTAATGAGACCCACAGAAATGAACTTAGGATCTGAACTGCATAGGAATGAAATTTGAGGGGTGTTATAGTGTAAGTTATGATTTAGTACTGTTTTCTTTTGATGAAGGTAAATCAGGAAAATCCACCCTTTTAAAAATATGCCACATCTCATTACTGTATATAAACAAGCAACTATTATAAAATTATTGCTACTAAAGAAAAATGCCTATTTGTGTTACTTTTTTTCTGGAGTTACTTTCTAAATTAGACATAATACTATAATAAATTTTTGAAAAATCTTTCCAGGAAAATGAGGGCATTAGACCAGAAGATGTCTGAGGTCTTAGAGCTACAATTGTATAATAATTCTAAGATAGATAGCTATTATTCCAATAAAGATGCTTTGATTTGTTTTCCTTTAAAAATGTTATTTGCAGTATTTAAAATTTCCACGTGAGGATAGTAGAGAAAAGACAGGGGTGCTCAGCAGGTACTGGGAGAACAGTGTACTTTTTTAAAGAACAACAATGTTGAAACTACGTAATTACACAGTAACTGTTGACCTTGTAATTACACTGTAAGTACCTGTAGTGACAAGATAAATGCATGGTTATTTCAGTCTTTTAAGCTATAGGGCTATCATGCGACCCTAACAAAGTAAGCTACATAGTAATTTATTTGTAGAGTAAATAGTGCTTACCCACAAGTGATACCCACACATGTACCGTGCTTGCTACAGAGATCCATAGAAACATGGAGAATCAGTGCCCTCTAGGCACTTTTATTAAAATGACACACAAACCACATGCATGTATACCACTAGGATTATTTCAGTTATTTGTGGAGCATTTGGGGGTCTTCATCATTGCCTTTTGTCTTAAAATTTCCTGGTCTCTCCATAAATAGAGTTATACGTGAGCTATTTTTAATAATACTTATTTTTTGTTACAATGGCATGTAACCTTACGGTTTGTTAACTGGGAGTCCTCTTGTCTTTACAGGTTTCCTTCAGTTTAAACAAAGCCACTTTTGCAAGAAATGTGCATGCATCAAACTATATTTATATTAACAAGTTTTAAGTGATTATATGAGTTTACAGGAGAAAGGAAGTAGTAGTTATGAAGTATTTTCTAAAACATGTGTTTGTAATGTCAACAATAATGGTAGCTACTAACATTTATTGAATGCTTACTAAGCCCTAAGACCCTATGATAATTACCCCTAATTTTACCATGTCTGCTCAAGATTGGATTTCAGCATACTGAATGTTTTAGTGACAATTTGATTTTAACTAAGAAGATAGATGACTTCTTTTTCAGTCATTTATTCATTCAAAATAGTTTTCACTCTCTCCGTTGTGCCAGACACTGTGGTAGGTAGTCTTTAAAGAGTATTAGTCTTTATAATGCGAGAGAAAATTGGACAACTTTCTTCAATCTCTTGTGTAAAAATAACAGTAAGTATAAGATGTAAAGGAAATAAATGAAAGTTACCTAGTCATGAGGACAAAGGAGACGTTGTGATGGAAGAGGCAAGTGTTCCAGGCTGAGCGGGGCAGCATGTGCAAATACTCAGAGACATAGGTGAAATGACATGGGAGATTTGAAGCCTCCATGGGTGGGACTTGGAGTGGGAGGTGTGAGCCTGTGGAGAGAAGACTCCAGAAGACAAGCACCCTATCTTGAACACCTTATGGTAGGGAGTTTGGATTTCATCTGTGGTCAGTGAAGAATCATTGAATTGAAACAGGAGAATGAGAAGTGATGTTGTGGACAATGGAAGAGAGTGAGACAATACTGCCACTAGGGAGACACATTATTGAGATCAGTGCAGGAATTCGGTAAAGAGGGGATGCTGCTCAGAATTCAACACTTAGACCATCAGAGGCTCCCTCCCATATTCTGTCTGCATAGGCCTTCATTCTGGAGTGTATACTGTCACTGCCCATAGTGATATTATATCTTTGTCCAGGTCCAGTGAAAACACAAGGTGGATAGACCAATAGCACTGGAATAACCAGTCTGGAATTATTAATTGGCCAAGGTTTAGCAAAGATGCTTCTAATTGGACCCTGAACTTAAAGCATCATACACCACTGTTTGTTTATAAGTTCTGTAGGTGGAAGTTTGTCAGCCTGAAGGTGGTTTCAGCTCATGAGACATACTTCAATCTTCCCTTGTCTGAAACACTGAATCATTCAATAAATAAGCCACTGGCACTTTTTCCCCTGTGGCCTCTCTGTTGTTCCATTTCCTCTAACCAATGCACAGTTTTCACATGGTATATTTGTTCCTTTTTTGACAAGGGTTTGTGAGTGAACCTCTCTGGGAGAGATTATATATGTGAACCACTCCGAAGGGCTTATGGAAAGCTAAATTGGGACTGTTTTTCTTAGCACATCAGTGTATGATCAGGAGAAAAGAAAAAAAAGAGGAAAAAGGCAAACTTTTGTTTGGATTCAAATGTCATCTTTGCCTGTGCCACATTTATTTTTGTTTCTTCTCTGACAAGGAATGTTAACTTTCCAGGAAAACTCAACTTCTCTAAGAGAACAGCCAACATAAACAATTTTTTTAAGGTGTGATTTTCCTTGAGGCTGTGATTTTATCATTTGGAGCGAATGGTGGGTTGGGGAAAAAAAAAACCTCAGAGTATACATTTCCTTTACTAGGACATCAGCTTGAATCATGTTTTGGACATTGTGGCTATCGTTTTCCAGTCCTTTGCCTCTCGGGAGACCCTGATGTGAAACAAAATGGAAAACTCTATTCACTTTCTCTTTGGGTCAGATCTCCAGGGGACCTGGGGAAGGTGCGAGAAATTTCTGCTTGCTCACAATATATTCTAGAAAGACGTTGTCCCTGAACATATTTGCATTGGCAGGGTTTTATATTGGGGTACGGTGGATTTTCTGAAATGAAAGCAGCTTTTTCCTTTCCTAACATGGAAAGATTTCTCTATTCAGGTAGGATGTGATGTTCTCAAAACAAATTTTTTTTAAATTCGAAGTAATCAACTATACCCTACAAGTTGCTGAATTTCCTGATTTTTGCCCATGTCCCTTCCATACTGCAGATCAAAGATAATATATATAATTTTTTATTTTTTCAATTCATTTAAAGCTTATAGATTTCCCTGTTCCTTCTCTGTATTAAGAGAAATCTATATTCTCTTTGAAGCATTTTCCTTGTGCTTTTGAATCTGAATGGATATCTTCTGCTTATAATATTTATATATTTTATAATTTGTAGCATAAACAATTGACAGGTAAAGCCATTTGTGTCCTCTGTATATGATGACAGGAGACAAAGCTCATTTATAGATGGTGTTTTGCATTTTAACCCCATCTTACTATTTATTTTATAGACATAAACTATATCAATGATGGTTATTTAGAAAATAGGTAGAGTAGGCAGGATGCGAAATACCTCAAGAACATAATTACACTAACATTTATGATTATGTGACAACTTGAATTCTACCCAATATTTCAGCTTTACTTATTCCCTGAACTTTTACTATTAATGATATTCAGGCTGCAAAAAAAGGTTGAAATGCCAACATCATATTGGAAGACAAATTTACATTTCATTCCCAACACCGTAATTTAATAAAAGTTTTATGGTGTTATGGGTACTTAATTATGCTCGAAGCAGGGCTGGAATTTAACATGATTCCACATACAGAGAGGATTTGGCGGTGGTTTATTTTTAAAAGGTCCTTTGAAAGAGCATTGTAGTATATGATACACCAAACATGCTGCTTTGAAAAGACACTTTGGAAAACGATGAATTACTTAAATTGTATTTCATTTCTGTTACAGAGAACAAACTTTCATAATTCACTTAAAGTGATTTAATATACTAGGTTACTGGATTATACGGCTTTAAAATATTCATTCCTCTCAGGATTGCAGCTATGTTGATGTTACTGTGATATAGATTGTGTATGTAGAGTTTATACTGTAAGCCGAGACATGAGTTTTCTGACTTTTTTTCCTGAGTAAACTTGATTTAGTTCTTCTGGGCCCCCTTGGAGAAAGTTTTTATCACCCCCTTCCCTCTTCTCATTTCTAATCAAAAGTCCTGTTGATCTGATCTTTTTAAAGCTCACTGAGAATCACGTTATCCTCTTCTGCTTAGCATTGTTCAAAGTCTCCTTCCCCAGTGTTGACTAAATCTAGTCCACACTGCCATTTACCGTTTTCCAGTGTGGCTTCTACATACTTTCATTTGCATACCTCACATCCCAGCCAAACTCCAGTCGTCAGAACAGAGGACTTTGTTCAATCCCTTTGCTTCATGCTCTTCCCTCTGATGGCACTTTCCCTGTCCTCCCATTTCCACCTGATGAAGTTTTTCATCTTTCAAGACTTGGCCCATATGCTACCTCTTTCTCAGACAGAAGCTTTTTCTCCAGCATTGGCTTCCTTTACCATATTCTTTATTTTTCTTTACATTTAGACTTAAGAAAGAATTTTTTTCTTACACACATGACATCTCTCTAATAACTCCCAAGATCCTTGTCAGAAGACTCCACATCTCGCTCGCCCCCTGAAGCGCTTGTACAGTGTCCTCTACATAGTAGGCACTTCATCAACATTGGCGGAAGGAATACATTCACTTTTGGGCAGGCGTTTGTATGTGTTGAAAGTGACTGATTGAGTGGCCACACCCCTTTTCCTCGAAATAATTTTTACTTAATGTCTCAATTTAAAGCACTGTAACCTCAAAAATATCAGCTGTAAACTATTCATGTCTATCCATGAACTCTTCTACCGTTAGGAATTCCTAATTGGTTGGAGGTATCAATTTTTCCATCCTTTTTACACTGCAGAATATTTATTTTTTATGTTAACCACTTCATCGTCTTGTAGGGTTGCATAACTCATCATAGATTTTCCTAGGCACAGCTGTTTGTTTTGAGAGTCGTGTTGTTTTTTTTAATTAATGAACTTTATTTTTTAGAGTAGATTTAGGTTTAGAACAAAATTGAGTGGAAAGTACAGAGTTCCTGTAAAGCCCCTGTCCCTAAACAGGCAGTCTCCCTCACTATCAATTTCCCATGCCAGACTGGTGCATTTCTTACAATCCATGAACTTACAATCATATACAGATCACTACCACCCAAAGTCCATAATTTACGTTAAGGTTCACTCTTGGTATTGGACATTCTGTGGGTTTTGACAAATGTATAGTGACATGTATCCACCATTACAGTACCATACAGAATAGTTTCACTGCCCTAAAAATCCCCTGTGCATTACCAGTTCATCCCTTCCTCCCCGCTAACCTATGGCAATCAATAATCTTTTTACTGTTTCCATTATTTTGCCTTTTCTAAAATGTTATACAGCTGGAATAATACAGTGTGAAGCCTTTTCAGATTGGCTTCTGTCACTTAGTAACATGCATTTAAGATTCCTCCATGTCTTTTGATGGCTTGGTAGCTCATTTATTTTTCAGGCTAAATAATATTTCATTGTCTGGATGTACCACAGTTTGTTTAACCACTCTCCTACTGAAGGACATCTTCCTTACTTTCAAGTTTTGGCAATTGTGTAAAGCTGATGTAAACATTCATGTGCAGATTTTTGTGTGGACATAAGTTTTCAATTCATTGGGGTCAATACCAAGGAGTGTGAATGTCGGATCATATGGTGAGTGTATGTTTACTATTGTAAGAAACATAAACTGTTTTCCAAAGTTGCATACCATTTTGCATTCATACCAGCCATGAATTAGAGTTCCTGTTGCTATACATCCTTACCAGCATTTGATATTGTCAGTCTTTTGGATTTTGGCCATTTTAATAGGTGTGTACTGGTATCTTGTTTTAATTTGCATTTCCCTAATGACATATGATGTTGAAAACCTTTACATATGCTTGCTGTCATCTGTGCATGTTCTTTGGTGAGGTGTCTCTTCAGGTCTTTTGCCAATTTTTTAAAATCAGGTTGTTCGTTTTCTTATTGTTGAGTTGTGAGAGTTCTTTGTATATTTTGGATAACAGTCTTTTGTCACATGTGTCTTTTGCAGATAATTTCTCCCAGTCTGTGACTTGTCTTTTCATCCTCTTTACATTGTCTTTCATAGAGTGGAAGCATAATGAAGTCCAGTTTATCTGTTATTTCTTTCATGGATTGTGCTTTAGTGTTATATCTAAAAAAGTCATCCTCATACCCAAGGTCATCTAGATATACTCTGCATTATCTTCTAGGAGTTTTATAATTTTGTGTTTTACTTTTAGGTCTATGATCATTTTGAGTTAATTTTTGTGAAGGGTGTAATGCCTGTGTCTAGATTCAATTTGTGCATGTCATGTCCAGTTGTTTCAGCACAATTTGTTGAAGAGACTGTTTTTACCCCATTGTATTGCCTTTGCTCCTTTGTTAAAGATCAATTGAATGTATTTATGTGAGCCTGTTTCTGGGCTTTCTATCCTGTTCTATTAATCCATTTGTCTATTCTTTCAGCAATACCACACTATCTTGATTACTGTAGCTTAATAATAAGATTTTGATTGGGATTGCACTGACTCTATAAAGCGAGTTGGGAAGAACTGACATCTTAACAATGTTAAGTCTTTCTATCCATGAGTATGGAATATCTCCCCATTCATTTAGCTCTTCTTTGATATCTTATATCAGAGCTTTGTAGTTTTTCTCATATAAATCTTGTACATATTTTATTAGATATGTATGTAAGTATTTTATTTTGGAGTGGTGCTAATGTAAATGGTATTGTGTTTATACTTTCAAATTTCACTTGTTAATGCTGCTATATAGGAAAATGATTGACTTTTGTATATTAACCTTGTATCCTGCAACCTTGCTATAACTGCTTATTAGATCCAGGAGGAGTTTTTTTTGTTGATTATTTTGGATTTTCTATGTAGGTGATCATATCACTTACAAACAAAGAGAGTTTTATTTTGTCCTTTGCAACTTTATAATTTTTAATTCCTATTTTCTCTCATTGCTTTATATAAGACTTCTAGTGTGATGTTGAAAAGCAATGGTGAAAAGGGACATCCTTGCTTTTTCATAATCCCTAGTGGGAATGTTTCAAGTTTCCCACCGTTAAATGTATGATTGTAGTTGTAGGGGTTTTTTTGTAGATATTCATGATCAAGTTGAAGAAATTCTCCTCTATTCCTAGTTTGCTGAGAGCTTTTATCATGAATGGGTGTTAGATTTTGTCAAATTTTTTTTCTGCATTTATTCATATAATAATCATGTGATTGATTTTGAGTATTGAACCTGCCTTGAATAACTAAGATAACCCCTATTTCATTATGGTGTATAGTTATTTTATACATTGTGGATTTAATTTGCCAATATTTTGTTGACAATTTTGCATCTATGTTCATGGGCTATATTGGTCTGTAGTTTTCTTTTCTTGTAATGTCTTCATCTGGTTTGGTATTAGGATAATGCCAGTCTCAGAGAATGAGTTAGAAAGTATTTCCTCTGCTTAGATCTTTTGGAAGAGATTGTAGAGAATTAGTATAATTTCTTCCTCAAAACTTACATAAAGATCACTGTATCTATACATACAAAAGCATACATAATGAGATAACATCTTTGCTATTATTATTTTGAACAGTTATTTGTTATATCAATTAAGAATAAGAAAAATAAAAGTTTCCACTTTATTTACATTTATTCATTCTCCAATGCTTTTCTTCTTATGTAGATCCAAGTTTATAAATGATATTGTTTTCCTTCTCTCTGAAGAACTTCTTTTAACACTTCTTGCAAGACATGTCTACTGGCAAGATATTCCCTCAATTTTCACTTGTCTGAAAAAGTCTTTATTTCTCCTTCACTTTTGAAGGCTTCTGCAGGATACAGAATTCTAGGTTGGTGATTTTTTTCTCTGAGAACGTTAAGTATTTCACTCCACTCTCTTCATGCTGGCATGGTTCCTGAAGAGAAGTTGGATGTAATTCATATTTTTCTCCTCTCTAGGTAAAGTGTTTTTTCCCCCTCTAGCTTCTTTCAAGATTATTCTTTAATCTTTGATTTTCTGAAGTTTGAACATAATATATTTAAGCGTAATTTATTGGGCATTTGTCCTACTTGGTGTTCTCTGAATTTCCTGGATCTGTGGCTTGGTGTCTGATATGAAATTGGGGAAATTCTCAACCATTGTTGCTTCAGATATTGCTTCTGTTTCTTTCTCTCTTTCTTCTTCTTTTGTTATTCCTATTACACATATGTTATACCTTTTGTAGTTGTCCCATAGTTCTTGCATATTCTGTTCTTTTTCTCCCCCCAGCCTTCTTTTCTCTTTGCTTTTCAGTTTTGGAAGGTTCTTTTTTCATATCTTCAAGTTTCGACATTCTTTCCTTGATTGTGTCCAGTCTACCAATGAGCCTATCAATGGCATTCTTCATTTATGTTAGTGTTCTTCATTTCTAACATTTATTTTTGTTTCATTCTTAGAATTTCCATTTCTCTACTTAAAATTATCCAACTATTCTTTCATGCTATCTGTTTTCCATTAAAATCATTAGCATATTAATCAGAGTTTTTTTAAAAATTCATTGTCTAATAAATCTAACATTTCTACTATATCTGACTGGTTCTGATGCTTATTCAGTCTCTTCAAACTACGTATTTTGACTTTTAGTATGCTTTCTTACTTTTTTGTGGAAGGCAGACATCATGTACTAGATGAAAGGAACTGTGGTAAATAGGTCTTTAGTAATGTAGTGGTAAGGTGTGTGTGTGTGGAAGTGTTCTATAGAACTATGATTAGGGCTCAGGAAACTTGGACCATGAACTTCACCAATACTTCTCAGTTTTTCCATTCTGAGGTGAGACAGGATGGCTGGAGGGAGCTGGAGGGAGCTGGAGCGAGCTGGAGCTATGTATTTCCCTTCCCTCACATGGAAGCCTGAGAGATCTGAAGTTGGCTATTTCTCTTCCTTCACGTGGAAGGCTAGAGGGAACTGGAATTGGGTATTTTCCTTTCCACAGATAGGATAGGCTCTGATAAATCTCTGGCAGTTTAAGCTCTGGTAAAATAGTTTCTCTTGAGGTCAGGCCTTGTTAAGAAATACAGAATGCCCTGGCATATTTCAAAATGCTTCCTTTTACTCTCCCTTGCCAAAAGCACAAGGGAATTTTTCTCCAATATTCACTGTGAGAACCTGATAAAGTTCCTGGAGGTAAAACTCACAACAGTGTGGAGGACTCCCTATGATTGGATGCCCCTGGAGTTTTTAACTCTCAGACTTGTCCACATTGAGCCTCCAGCAACTTGCCAATTACAGTTCTGACTTTTTTACCCTGGTAATGTTTTCCATGGCAGTTTCTGCTCTGGCAAGTTGTGATTCTCTCTGCCTGTCTGTCTCAGCAATTTTTGAAGGCAGTTGTTTGCCCTTTGACCTAATTTTTCTGAGTATCTAAAAAGAGTTGTTGATATTTCAGTTTGTTCAGCTTTTTACTTGTTGTTAGAACAAAGCAGCGACTTCTAAACTCCTTACATGCCAGACAGGAAACTGAAAGTTGAGGGTCAGTTTTTAATTTTTGTTGAGTCTATCACTGTTTGAATCCCTTCCTCCATCTGTGCTCTTAAAATGACAACAACATTTTGTTTGGAGTATTTTATTTTCAGAGTTTCACAAGACTTACCAGCCTTTACAAGAATTTTTGATCATAGGTCAATAAAAAATAATCACAATAAATAAAGATAATAAATAGAAGAATTTAGTTGACAATAATCATTTGAGCTCCCTATTTGAGTCATGTGGATGGTTTCTTTTAGAAAAATTTGGAGAACCATGACATTAAGATATATCTATAGATGAATTATAGCATGCAGGCTACTTGAAAGTAGATACTGGAATATATAATAAGCATTTTATAAATACTTGTTTACTGACCAACTGATTGACTGATATAATATCTATGCTAAATGTCAATCAGTGGATAATTCACCAATGGTGCAATATACAATGAATTTTTTAAACTCTGATAATTAAACTGTGTTAAAAGAAACGAAGGTCTAAATAGCTGTTGGTATTAGGTGTATTCTTTCCCTTAGAAAGTACAAAATTTTGCCATTTACTTTCTAGACCATTTAAAACCATATAATCCTACTGTTCTCAAATTTGGCTGAGGCAACTGAGTGAGCCTCAGCAAACTTACTTGGGACCTACCTGTGAGATATTTTAAATAAGGGAAAAATAACAACATCTGCCTAAACTACTACTATTAAGTTGTTTGGGCCTAACTATTTAATAATAAATGGGGGTGTTATGTAATTCTCTTGCCTTAGGAGCTCCATGAAAATATTAGTGAGACACTAAGGGTACCATGAACTGAGAAAGCTTGGGGACCTCTGAAATAATTCATCATCAAAATATGAGTAAATGGCACATGATTTAGGAAAGTCAAGATATGAACCTCACTTTAGTGGAATAATAATGCATAATTTAGGAGTATACATAGTTGATTCCTCACATGTTGATTTCAGAAGCTCCAATTTATGTCTTCAGAATTCATAGTACATTGGCCAATAGAGAACATACTATAAAGGGTGATTATGTTCCCACCCACCCACAGAACCTATTTATCTCATTATATAGATAACACCAGGTACAACAATACTGGATTATACTTAACAGTTCTCTTGCTGAATGTTTCCACTACTCTGTAGGCAAGTCAATGAATGAAAGATCATACTTTGTGGTGGATTGTGTAGAGTGTCTGTACATACAAACATATATACCTGTGTCATTCACCAAGAGAATTCATAATGGAAGGCAAGCACCAGCCATGCGTGGGATTTGATAATCATTGAATCCTGGTTAAGGATAGTTAGTTAATGCTTCAAGTTTTTTTTCTCTTTTAACAAACTTTTTAAAAATTTGGTGTAGAAATTTATTCATGTTTCTAGTCAATGCACACCTTTGTCAGATCTTTAGAGTATTCAAAGACATCTTATATATTAAATTTTTTATACTTATATTATTATACTTACATGTTATGTTTTTTATTTTTATATTAATCCTGGTTTTAATTTAGAATTATTTTACTACTTTTGCCTTGGAATGAGAGTGTCAACCAATGTTTCCCCAAATAAAAGTAAATTCACATAGAAATATAATGTCTGATAGAAATACAAATATGAGCTAAATATAAAATTTTAAATTGTCTAGTACCCGCATTAAAAAAGGAATATATGAAATTAAATTTAATATATCTAAAATATCATTTCAACATGTAATCAATATAAAAATTATTAATAAGATATTTCATATACTTGTTTTCATACTAAGTCTTTGAAATCCATTGTGTATTTTTTACATTCAGTACACCTCCGTTTGGGCTGGCGACATTTTAAATGCTTAATGGCTACCATATTGGAATACACAGGTGTAGACTGTCTATAGTAGAATCACCTGTTGCTCTTGTTAAAAATTTAGATTCTGAACCTTACTCTACACTTTTTGAATTAGAATCTCTGAGGGAGAGTCTAGTGAGCTATAATTGAAAACTTTTTCCAGCTGATTCTTCAGCATGTTAACATTTAAAAACCATTTTACTTCTAAGGGTGGTGTGTATCTAATTCCTCCCCACCTCCTCTTCTACCACACGCGTGCACACACACGCACACTGTATTAATCCCAGTTGATTCTTATCTTCCTGGAAAAGAGAGTAAATTCTCTTTCTTCTATCTCCCGTCTCCCAAATATATGGTAGTGAAAAGAATGTGTCTTTTCCACAGTGGTAAGAAAGGATGAAAAGTAATGTGACAATTTATAAATGAAAGGAATGCTAACAAATATTAATATCTTAGGTCAGGATGGATTTTGAGTAAGTTGTGAGTCCATTTTATACTTTCAAAACGTAAATCCATAGACCATAGCTCTATGGTGTGTTCTTGGACAATACGTTTGATATTTCTGTGTCAAGGTGTTCTTATCTGAAAAATGGGAATGTTGAGAGTTCCAATATCATAGATATGATTGTAACAACTGAATGGGATAAAATGAGGATGTGCACAGTGCTTAACATTGTATGGTTCTTTTATGTAGAACATCATCTTTTTTGGCCAGCCAATGAATGAGAAAATAAACCCTAATGTTCCTTATATATGTATTTATTTTTTGAAATATATTTTTTGGAGGAAACAATTCAGTTGTTTTCATTGAAAGAGTTCAAATTCTCAGAATGTCTGCTAGGCAAGAGCAGCATTTTGGCCATGCTCAGCTGCCACTAATCCTGAAGGCGGACAACTCTGTTCTAGTCACTGGGTGGCTACTTAATGGGATTTACAATGGACACAGTTAATTTAACAGGCATAATTTATTAGACCCCCTTTTTTTTAGAGTTAAAGCATTTTCAGTCAATTTTATGCTTAAGGGTTGATGAAACATTACTCAATACTTCCTGAATGGTTTGGAGACACTCAGAGAAATGGTAAGGATGGCCATAATATTTTTTCTCACAGAGATAATTGATTATCACATCCCTCAGAAGTGACAAATGGTAATGAAAATGAAAGAAAAGAATAAAAATATTAATGTCTCAAAAGGATCATTCAATCACTTTTCTAGAGGCAGGTGACTTTTTTCACACTTCCTATTGGTGAAACAAATACAAACTGAATTCTCAAGTTAAATGTGTTTACTTTTGCACCAAAAAGAGTAATACGGACAGTGTGTTTCAATTAAAAGGAACCCTGAAGCAAAAATGTGTTACAGTCGAGGTAGCAGCAGAGTGTGTCATTATCTCGTAGGCACAGCAGTCAAGATAATGAACAGCTAAGAAGACTGGACAATGGAAGGTGAAGTATGACTTGTCATGAAACTGTCAATAGAATCTGAGCTCACTTTCCATTAGTAGGTGCCATGAAATTGCAGGGATGTGCTGAGAAGCTGGAGAAAAAAACTAAAATAAAAGGGGCCTGATAGTACTTAGTAATTTTAAGCCTGATTTAATATTTTGCCATTGTTACCAAAAGCCTTAAATCAATGATTTCAATGTTTAACTTCTCGTATTCTATGAGTTGATTGTCAGGGTTTATCCTCTATTGCTTTGATCGTGAAACAGAAATTCCTGAAATATTTTTTCCTTTGAGGGAATTTTATGTTATTCTTCTTTTTTAGTATGGAAGGTATGATTGAATAAAGTTTGGAATTCTGTCCCTGCTGAGGGACAATAGGATATTTTATAAGTTATAGTGAGAGATGGGCTGAAGTTGTATTGAGTTTGCATAAAAATAGATTGCTACTAAACTGAGTCCAAGTGTAAGCTTCCCCAGTGGATAAAAGCTGGATACCAGATAGGTCAAAAGAATCATAAAACAGAATCAGGTTGGATTTCAAATGAAAAATTCACTAGTACTTTAAATCCAAGAAGATACATTGAAAAAAACCCCATATCTGGTGATAGAAGGGATCAAGGAATAGTAAGTATTACTATTCTTGGTTCATTAATTTATTCATTTAATGTGTATTGGATACCCACTTCATGCCAGGTCTTGTTCTAGGTCCTGAGGACAGATGAATGACAGGCAAGGCTTCTGCTCGGAGATGTAGGGCAACAGAAAAGAGATGAATAAAGAAATGAACACAATAATTTCACATAGCAATAAGTGAGATGAGGAAAATAGAAGAGAGTATTGTGGGAGAGTGACTGGGGGTCCAGGGCAGCTACTCAATGAAAAGTTTTCTGAATAGAAAGTATTTTGTGCCCAGAGGGAGAGAAAGTTAGAAAAAAGGAGAAGATCTAAATGGATTTGAGTGTAAATAGAAGAAGGATAGAGAAAGAGGCTACAGTCTTTCTGGCTTGCTCCTTAAGGCTTTAATTCAACCTTCTTCCCTTAAACAAGTGACAGCCCTCCCAGGCACAGATTTTGAGATCTTTTGTAGTAAGTCTAGTGGTTTCTTCCTTCCCAAATCTTCTAGAAATGCCCAGTTCGTGGACACATTGTAACTATCTGGAAAGTATCTCAGGGTGTTTTCACCCTCTTTAGTTCTTGTATAAGAATCTCTCTGCCTTCATAATATTAGGCACCCTTATGTCTGTTCCTAGAGCCACGTGTTGACTCTCCAGAGATAGAAGCTTGCATCTTACAGATTCTATGTATACCCAGTGCCCAGTGCCAGGCACAGGGTAGACACGCTGTAAATATTTTCTGCATAAAAGAAAGAATGGGAAAGAAAGTCTCAAAAAGCCAAGCTGTTAAGTCATGCTCTCATGAATAGTTCCTGAATATACTTCCAGGAGTTGCCAAGCTCAAGGTCTAGGAGCAATTTCAAAAGAAATAAGAAGGAAGTTTTAAAATTCTTAGGTCTCCCCCTTGGAGACTTTTATTCAGTGGATCTGGAGTGATACCTGTGCATCTGATTTTTTTTTTTTTTAAGTTGAATCTTATGAGTAAGCAGTTTTATGAGTGATATTAGACTAGGGAGGGAGGTGGGAAGAAACTAAGACTTACTTTGTCCATGGCTTCCTTGATTTTTGTTGTTTACTAAGTTACACTTCTAGTAAGTGGTATATTTGATTTGGAGCCAATAATCAGGATTATTCTTACTGCATTTAACAATATAGCAGATAAAGAGAAGGTACATTTTGTTGTTTAAATTAAAATTTCAGAAGCCCAACTGGGGCAAGATGCAGGTCTTCTCTTTTGAAATATATGCAAAATCTGCCGTCTGTATCAGCTCCCTACCCTACAATGAAATCAGTTGTCTTAATAGCCAAAAAGTTAGACGAGTTGCAGCAGATTTAATAGTGTATATATTCATACTGAAAGCTTTGGATAGTTAGGATTTTAGATTAGGATTCAACTTTTTCCCCCTATTAAACGCCAGCCGGGCGAGTTGCGTTAATGACTGTGGTTATGTTTGAATGTAAATGGGGGACATCTGGCGATATCAGGAGATCAAACGTTGGGAGTCTGCATGATGACTCTCATCTGTTTGTCACCCAGCAGGTGTAATGGATGGCAGGCATGTGGGCTCTTTGCCCAAGTCAGTGTACAGACCTAATATATTGAGGGGAGAAGTTTCCTTTGCAATTTTAAAGGATCACAGCTCAACATAGGTGTGTGTGTGAGACGGGGCAGGTGGAGTGGGTGTTTTCTACTGCGCCAATTTCTTTAGTAAAATCTCTGCTTTTTAGCCTAGAGGCATTTCCCTTGTCCCGTTTCAACAAACTTCCACAGCCCAATTTGTTATTCAAAAATTTATGGAAAATGTATGTTAAAGTGAAAAGGGTACATTGTGCAGAAAAGGGAAGCAGCTTGTAAGCATATCATTATGCGTGAGCCATGGGGCCCGCAGATGGCACTTCTACTCAGAAACGAGAGCGGTGCCAAAAGCTAAACTCTAAATACATTTAAATCACATATCTTTACTTAAAAATGGAGTATTTTGGAAGGAAAAGCAGATGATATTTAAGTACACAAGTGGTATTCTTTTGTTCCTCATATAATAGAGCCCTTTACAAAAGTCGTTGCCTTCTAAGTGTGCGGGAAGCCTTTGAGTCCTCAAATTCCCCAGAGGATTTAGTCGCAGTGCATGGCTCAGTTCTTAATAGGATTAACCATTGAGGTAGTACCTTGCTAGGAGAACAACTCTTCAAGTATCCTTACAGTTATTGAAAATTAAAGGATTGTTTTGATTACTATGTTCAATGCTAACAGCAAACCTTTGTTTTGCACATTAGAAATAGTAACAAAAAATTATCATGACATACGGGCTTCTTATTTTAATTGAAAATAAATTTAGTTCTTCGACTGTGCCAATCTTTAATTAATTAGACGGAGGGTAACGAAAGGGATGAAGGCATTTGTTTGCTACTTAACATAATGATTTTCTGGGAATGTATTTTTTTAATATAGTAATCATGCTGATTTCTTGTTTAGAGCGTGGTTATATTTATTCTAAATGGAGAATTTATAATTGAAAGGCTACAGTTCGTGTCCGTGAGATTAACACATTAACTAACCAGTTCATTTTTATTTCTTCTTTTGGAAAAGTGGCATTATTTCTATTGGCACCTTATACAATGCATATTTTAGCTCTGAAATTGATTGTGAATTTGTATCCTTAATTTTTATTCATGCCATTAGATCTGGCAGCAATCAGATTAAAATAGGCATTATTTGTATTTAAAAATTTAGAACATAACCTTTTATTTTAATATTCCAACAGCTTCATCTGTTTAATGATTGTACTTTTAGAAAATTCGAAAGTATAATTATATCTATATGACATTTGGTATGTGAGATCTTCAATTTGCAAAATACTGTAAACACATGTTATTTCCACATTTCTCTACTCCTTCTCCACTCTCTTATTCTGAAATACTCAACACAGAGTAAATCCCTTCCAATTCTAATGGCCTCTTTTGAGCTGATGTGTATTAGGGAGAAAATGTATGTGTCGTGTGTGTGTGTGTGTGTGTGTGTGTGTGTTTGTGTGCATCTGTGTATGAGTAGTGTGAGTGAAGGGGAGAAATATGAATTCTTTTTAAAAGAAATACAATTTCATTATTTTCAGCCACCTACAGTAAAACATAGTGATGCCTGATAATGTACTGGTAAATAGAAGTCCACTGGCAGTTATTCATAATGCAAAGATGTGTATCAATTATGATTTTTAGTATATTGGTCATCAAATTGAGTGCTGATAAACCTAATTTAAAGACGCTTCCAAAATTTTTGTACATAGACTGGAAAACTGTGTTGATTCTACTAATTTTTTGTGTGAAAAATTCCCTACTCTGCCTTTACTGTGAAAATTTATCATAGACCAGCCCTGGTCAGTGTTTGTGTATTTGAAAACCAAATTCCTTATAAACTGAAAGCGCTAAGCTTTTCTCTTTGGCTTCTTTTGTAGTTTTGTAGTTTTTGGTGGAATGCTGTGGTCATTCTGTATTCTGGGTCATGCTCTTACCAAGGATGACTGTTGATGTGAGGTTTTAGGTGGTCAGCTCACTTGATCACTTGCTCACTTGAGTTCCCTGAATGCAGGGCCAAGAGAGAGCAAGAAAGCGGTTCCGCTGTCTCCGTATCAGGGGGTGAACGTGATGAAAGATTAGGTAACCCTTTGAGAGAGATTGTCGGCGATAGTTGAGGTGGTCAGATGAAGAATTAAATAGTTTGCTCATGGACAGAGGTCAAGTAAGATAATTGCTATATTTAAAAAACCGACTGAGTGGGCTGAGGCATCAAAGAGAGATGGCTACCATACACAAAGGTCAAACTCTTTTCACCATTTTGAAAGTATTCTTATTCCATGGGTTAGTTCTCCATCTACCCATATTTAAAAAGAGGTGATGCTAATTTGGTAAATCTCTATACGTTTCCGTGCAAATCAAATACCCTGGAATGTTTTAATATAAATCAAATCCCAAGCAATGTCTTTTGGCAAGTTTTTATTTTTTCTTAATGATTTCAAAATTTCTCAAAAGGACCCATGTACCTTCCTCAAAGTGAAGGAAATAATCAGCAAGGGATTCACAGTTTCTGGCTTCACAGAGTTACAGGTTTCTGCTTACACCAATTTGCCTTTGAAAATGGTTTATTGTATCCTAAAACTATTCAGCAAATAAAAACAGTTCTTATATGATGTAGAACTCTTTTGATTACACTCTAAGCCTCCATATGAGTACAATTTTATATACTTTAGCAAAAGCAAATGAACCTCAACTATCTATGAATTAATTATAATTAGTGACTGATTTAGTGTTTTCTTTTGCATTCCTTTTTATATGTATCCCTCTGAAACAAACAGTATTCTAGGCATGCAATACACAATGATTAGTTCAAGTTGAAGTGATTCTGTATAAAATTGGCCTCATATTTATTCATTCAGAAAATGAGCAGGGAGAGAGTGCATATTTTATAAAACTCCAGTAATTTCTGTATCAGATAACCCTTCAGCAAAATAAGATTCGACCCTTTCAAAATTGCTTAATGAATTGATATTACACAGAGTATCTTTTTAAACTTCTGTAGAATTTTTTTCCTTTTATTGAAATCTTTGAACATAAGCTTTGAATCACAGATCTTGCATTTGAATGTTGAAAATATGATTGTGTTTTGATTGGTTTGGTGCATCTTTATGATAGAAACCAAGGAATCTGAGAAAAATTATGCCAGAATTTAACAGTTACTGTGGAAATCACTATATAGAGAGAAGATGATTTAAATTAATTGAAATATTATCCTAAAGAATGAAAACTCAGAGATTCCATATAGGGAGAAAAGGAGACTTCTTTGGCAAGAAGTGGTTTTGGAGGGGATAAAACATATAAAAATAGTGTTACGCTATTTTTAATTTATTCTAAGCATACCTTGTTGTTACTATTCGGCTGTACATAATTTCTTTGCAATGTTGGTCAGAGCCACCAAAGATTATGCTCTGCTAATGAATCTCTAACATTTATCTGACAGTTCTGTGATCTATTTGCCACAACCTCCGTGAGCCTTCAGATCCTTAGAGAGGATTCAGGGACCTCCGAATGTTTTGAAATTTTTTCTCCCGGCTCCCTCCTTCTAAGATTCGACTTAGCTAGCTTGAGGATATCATGAATTTCGAATAGCATTTGTGATGAGGCCGATCTCTTGCTCCACTGTGCAAATATACCACTAAAAGTAAACATAATGTGAGCTCTTCCTCCCTCCCCTGAAGCCTGGGGAGCACTTCTCCACCAGAGTGCTGGGGTCTACACAGCAGACTGGCCTAATGCTCCCCTCATGGCAAAAGAAGTGAGATGCTTTGAACAACCATAACTTTATTAGAGAGATTTCTTTGCATAAAGCAGTGCAATATTTTAGGTTATTCGTACTTAATAGCATGGCTAATATGTGAGTTTTGAGTGTCTTTCTGATGCATGTTACTAGATGGCAAAATTTCAGAGGCTGGCTTGCAGCTTATACTTTAATGCACTTTCCTCAGCATCTGACACAGGTCCTTAAACAATGTCGGTGCCTGACCACAAGCATGCAAACATGAATACAGAGACCGGTGTTCCTTGTTAACCACTATCGTCATCTAGGGAAAGGCTGTCCAGTAGAAATATAAAACACGTGTTATTTTGAATTTTATAATAGGCACATTAAAAGCTTATTCTGTAACAGTATGTGTGTAACAATATGAAAATATTATTGAGATATTTTACATTTTTTTACTAAATCTGTGAAATCAGTTGTGTGTTTTAAACTTACAGCACATATCATTGCAGACTACTCACTTTAAGTGCTCGGGAGCCAATGGCCATATGTAGCTGGTGGCATCTCTCTTGGACAGTGTAGGCCTAGAGAATGAAGTAGTATCTGATATGCAATCACCACTCATTTGAATATTTGTCAGATTAACGAGTGAATGATACTTGTTGACTGGTTTTAGTATATCCAGATCAATTAATAATTTTCTGCATTATGAAATTATTTTATTACAGGTCCAAATGCCTCATTATCAAATTTCCTCATTAATGAATAGAGAGATCTTTTATTTGGACTTAGAATATTCCTTTTTTGAATAAGGCTGAAATTCCTAAACAGTTATATGAATAGTAGAATGCAAATGTCTTGGGTATTCTGAAATTCATTTATTTGAACTCATCATTTCGTTTTCTTCTGCTGTATGGACTGAAACGCGTATGCTCATATTTTTATGTCTGTGAAATCTTTATTTTTATTCATTCTAAAGAAGTCAATTAATTTGCACTTACTAATCTCCCATTCTTCACATTGTAATATCATTCTCTTTATATCTAAAGGGAAAATTGTTAATATTTCTTTTAAGCCTATAAAATTAATTTCCATTAAGGGAATTGGTAGCTTGAATGAAGATAACAACATCTTGCAAGTTTTATTCATGTTGTTTGGCTTTTTATAGGTTTGTCTATGTTACTTCATTTTGCAGCGTTTGCGTAAACTATGTAGTCTGGTATTTGCATAATTTTTCCAATTTATATGGTTAACAATGGAAAAGTGCTTCCAAAAGATGCAAACTGAGGCGTGCCCAAATTATTTCCCAGATGTCCATAATATTTAATTAATTTATTTTGCTCATTTTATAAGACTTTTAAACAGGATATTTAAATTTCTCAAATTTCCTATAAACGTTAAGTGAAAAGTTAAAACAATTTGATTGAAACAAAAGTGAACCCAGATTAACTGCCATCAATAATCTGGAAAGTATGCTTTTATTATAGAAAAGGGCATGAAACAAAAATAGATAGGTGGCTTTATCCTATTTATGCACAGTTTAGTCTATTCTAGGTGAATTTATTTATAGAGAGATGTTTAGAAGGATGCTCACCAAAATGTAGGCGGTGGTTATCACTGGCTGATGTGCTTTTGAATGACTTTTACTTTCTTTGTTTTATTTAACTATGCCATTAGCTTTCTTTTGTTTTTTTGCAAGTATACTATAAAAGAATATTCAAAAAATAAATTTGAAAATATAGAATTCATTGTAGTTGTATAAAATCCCAGGTG
The DNA here is from genome assembly GCF_021613505.1 of Equus quagga. Classification (NCBI taxonomy): domain Eukaryota; kingdom Metazoa; phylum Chordata; class Mammalia; order Perissodactyla; family Equidae; genus Equus; species Equus quagga. The sequence goes on along the minus strand of NC_060273.1, from coordinate 55,948,340 downwards.
TAAAATGTAAGAGAAATTTATAATTCAGAAAAAAATATAAATTTTGGGTTTGTCTAGTTTTATTATAACTTTGTTAAATAAGGTATTTAATTTAAATCAATATAAAAGCTTTATCTGATATACCTTAAGGTAAATGAAAACCTAATAAATAATCAAATTTGGTAAATATATTGCCCTGAAGAGCACAGTGTTTGTTATGGAATATTTGATGAGCGAAGTACGCTAGTCAAAAAATCAGTTCCATTTATTCACTTGACAAATATTCATAATGCATATAATGAAATGTGAGGTGAGGTTAATACTTCAGAAATTACTGGATTTTTATGTGATTGTATTTCACTAATTAAAATAAACAATAATAACAGCTAACATTTACTATGTACCAGTCATTGTGTTAAGTGAATCATCCACATAATCTTTACAAAAACCCTATGAGTTAGATATTATCATCCCTATTTACCCAGGAAGAATCTGAGGGACATAGAGGATGATAACTTGTCTTAGATCATACGGCTATTAAGCATTTTTGTCACATGTCAAGCCCAAGCACTTTAGCTCTGGAGCCTAGTGAATTAATCATGACCCTGTATTGAGTATACTATGGGTACCATGCTTGTTTTGTTTTACATTCAAACAGCAGGCCTTTAAATTCATAATTAACATGATAGAAAAGAACAAAGCAAGTACCATTTCTGTTGCCTACAATTCACAGCTGTCTTATTATGGTCTTGTTCTTGTAGAGAATTCTTAACTTGTCTTTAAAATAAATTTGTGATCTAGCTGAGATAAACATCTGACTCAAGCGGGGCTCATTGGCAGATCCCAAACAGGAAGGTCAGTGACTCGCCCGAGGCTGCACAGCTAGTCCGTGGGAAGGAATGCAAGCCCCAAGTGCTCCCACTGTTGAGGCTTAGTTTTATGATTTTGTGCTATTCCTAATTATAAAAGTAAGTTTTAGAGTCAACCCATTGGTGAATTGTCTTCAAAATATTCTTGCAATTTTATTTAGTAATAAAATTGTTAAATTGTGGCTCTTAATAGCATTAAAAACTAATATTCAAGAGAGATTAAAGGATCAGAACAGCACAAGAGAGTAAAGAGACTTGATTATGAGGACACCTAATTATTATAAGGTAGGATATAATTAAATGCTAAAGTTGTGCGATATAAAGACAATAAAGGCTGCAGAGTTTCTAAGGAGGAAATCAAAGGACCTTATTGCTTTGCTGGGCTCTGACTGCCAAGTTGAAAACTTGAAAAATAAAACAAAATACAAACAAAGCAAGTTTGCAAAAGGTCTTACAATTCTGTCTAGCCTTGCCGATTTGTCCTTTAAAGACATATAGTCTTCATTAGCCCATTCTACATCTATCGTTCTCCTGTAATCAGATTATCAAGATACTTAATAAGCAAGGTAGCACAGCAAGGAGAGCAGAAGTTGTGACTAATGTTTGCCCTGTGCTTCTGTGTGCCAGGAGCATTTTCTTTTGTTATTTCTCAATGTGATGTGGTAAGGGTTCTGCCCCTTCTCCCCTCCCCATTTTACAGATAAGAAGACTGAAACTCAGAGGGTCTGAGGAAAGTTGTATGAGGTTGTGCTTGTTTAGCGATAGAGACACAATTCAAACTCAGATCTGCTGTGATTTAAATTCTATACTCTCCACTGCACTGTGACAAGCCCTCATACTGCCTAGAAGATCAGGATGCTACCAATCGGTATTTATTTCACCTTGCCAGGAGTCTTTGTGGAGGGCAGAAAGGCTTTTCAGAGTGGTCAGGGAAGATGGAGCTCTCAGTCTGAAGATGCTGTTTGCCCTTGTGAAGAGGGCGACTAGGAGTGTGGGATCCAGCTGTGGCCGTGTATGGGAACTGGAGATGGGCTCAGCCAAACCAGCACATCTCCAGCTCACCGGAGGATCTTACCCTTGCCTGGGAAATGCTGACTGAGGAGGGGCTTCTTCTTTTTACATGAGGAAATATACAGTTAGCATCCAAGATGAGAATGACTTGAGCAAAACTGGGAAATTAGAGCCACTTGTATTCAATTGTTGCCATTCCTTCATTGTTACGCTCTCTTTTTCTTTTTGCACTAACACCAATCCCTTTGTGAACTTAGGACACTACTCTCTGCCTCCCTCACTCCCCTAGTTCTCCTGGCCAGGGGAGAAGGGAACCTCAGGAACAGCAAATGTCTTAGTGTGGATTCATTTAATATGTTGACTTTTCGGGGGAGGAGGGATGTTTGCATTTCTCAAAAGAGTTAATCACTGGGAGATGAACCCCAAATCTCTGTTAATGACATTCCAGACATGTGGCATTGGAGCGGCGGTCACTGCAATGACAACAGTGGCAGCTGACATATATTGAAGGGGTACTATGTGCCAGGCACTGTACTAAGTGCTTCTGACGGATTTTTATGTTTAATTTTCACCACATTTCTATGAAACAGGTGCTATTACATTCCCATTTTTAATGATGGAAACAGGTTATTTGCCCCAAGCAAGCTGTGTCAGAGTCAACGGGAATTCCTGATATATAATCTATGCCCGTATCCTATTGACAGTGGTACAAACAAGTGTTTGAATTTAAAAGTTCACAAAATAATGCGCAAATTTTAAGATGAAATAAATCATTGGTAAATGTGAAGAGCAAACTTCAAATCTGTATATTGCTAGAAAGATGCATTTAAACTATTTTTCCATTCTAATGCTGTACATTTCAGTGTTTGTATCATAAAAAACATCACATTTGAAGGATAACAAATGGGTATACTATTGTGGTAATTTTGTATCTTAATGGTAATTGTGTGCCATAGTTAAAGTGACTGAACTATTTAATATGTTTTATACCATATTTTATACTCCTCTGTTGAAAGATATTTTAAAGGGTAAGGTATGCAATTTAGCTCATTTAGCTCCTAATTCTAACTTTCGTATATTTTGAAGATGTATGGTTTTCATTTGCATTTCTATTCTTTTTTTTGTTTTATGTGCTCATTTGAATCTTATCTATTTTCTTTTTCTTTTTCACAGTCACATCCAGCTCTTTATTGCCTAAGCAATCTGGGGCTTGCTTTGTCACTTGGCTTTGCTGTGGAGCACTCCTGTAAAGCTAGCTGAATTGTACATCGAAGATCCACCCTTTTGGTGAGTGGAATCATAGCTACAATTTTGTGTTTTGCTCTGCCTCGAATTGTATTTGCATTGTTGACCAAAGTGCTTTCAAACGGAGCACAAAATAGGGCTTTTCCAGCTCTGTGCTGGAAAGCTGGCTTTTTTTTTTTCCTTTTTTTCTTATGGACAAAAGTAATTTGTACTGTCATTTTCTCTCTCTGAAATTTGCTATTGTCTCTCCTCCTTCCAACCCAATTGAATGACTTGACAATTTTTCAGTCATGCATCCGCCCGCATCTTCTCTACCTGGATGTCTCCCCCTCCAGTGCCCCCTCCTCTTCCCCTGGTCTTGACAAACAATTTGACCACCACACTTTTCTTATTTTCCATGTACACAAGGAAATAAAAGGTGATGGTTGTGATTAGCTGGACCATGTAGCATCACATTTTAGTGTGTAAAGACCTTTTGGATAGAAAAACTTGGCCCCTTTGATCTGTTTAATGTTGTTAATCTATGCAGGCAGCAAGCAAAAAGGAAGCCAGCAAGCCTTTCTTATGTTCCCAGTAAAATCCTTTCTGCTTTTATTGCCTCTGAACTAGCATCCTCAATATATTTCCACAGCATCTAGCACCATATATCAACTGTCTTCCTAAGGCTCTTTCCCGGACCTCCTATATCCATTTTTCTCTAGTCTTTTGCTTTTTAGATCTTGCTTTTATTTTTTTCCAGGTCAAATCCTACCAAGGTGGCTCCCTTTTGGGTGGGATGCTTACAGAGTTCTATGGGGACAATTAATGTGTTATGTAACTCTGATTTGCAGATGGGGCATCTGACTTAGCTAAAACATCCGTTATAAAATAATTTTAGTAATCTGAGGGTATGTAGAGACTACATAGCTAAGGATAAGATATGAAAGGAGATACAGTAGACAGATAAATGGAAAAGATACCTGGATTAAATCCTTTTTCTCTTCTTTCTTTGATTTTTATTCCTAGCAGAAGTTTTTCTGTGAAAATGAGGCACGAGTAAAGAGTAGTGTTTAGGTGGCTGAGGAAGTGGGAATGGGTTTAAGGGCCGGAGTGATGATGATACCCTCATGAAGGAGGTGTGCGTAACACAATAATCAGACAGGCTGGTTGGAATAGTCAGCTTAGAAAGGACTTATGGATCAAATAGTATAATGACTGAATGGGAATCTCATGAGGCTGTAGTGACAAAGTAGATGATGCAATAAGGTACCTATCCTGGTACTTGGACACATGGGGTAAATGAACGTTATCAGCAGTTCTAGCCCCATTTTGCTGGTGAAGAAACTGAAGTACGAGCAACTTGTATGAAATCTACCTGACTACTATGGCTAGTTTTCCATGTTGTTCTTGCCGTCCCCATGTGTTTTCTTGGGTGTGTGGTCTAAGCAGAGAGAACCTTTTATTAGAGTAGGAGGGCTTCTTTAGGGATTTTATTGTGCTTTGAGTCTGAGAAAGGCATTCCATTTAATAATGCTCAGCACGCTTTAGTTTTCTCTGAAGGACTGTTGTTCCTAGTTTCTTGGAGGTCAGATCCAAACTGGGCTGTGCAAGGAGAGTTTGACTTTGTTAGAACACGTCTCTGACTTCAAGGTTGCTGGCACACAAATCAGGTGCCACCCTCTCCAAGAAACATCCCCTGGTACCACTTCATGTCTTGGAAGCTTGGGTCCACCATTGCTTCTGTTCTCAAGGAAATATCACCAAGTGCTTAGGAAATCCATTATAAATGTAGAGTTGTCAGTTTTGGAAGAAATAAGAGGGCGTATGGTGAAACAGACGTAAGACTCTGGCGTAGCCTATGCCAGCCCATCTGTCCTCTCCTAGAGCAAGTAACAGTTGAGAACACTACAGAGTTAGAGGACGTGAGTTTGGTGGGGCAGAACCTGGAAGAATGGAGCCTGCCATGGAGAATGAGGACTTTATTTTGGATTCCTAGAGGATTTTCCTGACCTTGTTAGATCCAACAGTCATCTCCTCTTTATCCTCTTTCTTGCTCATGATCCTAATCTTTGGACTCAGTTTCTGGTATAAATGGGTCTTGTTACATGGTGGGCATGGAAACAGTCGGAGGATAATGAGGAATAACATGTCCATGTGAGAAGAGAGAGAAAAGGCTATACGGTCTTGCAAACTTGCTTGATGATAAATCTCAGTGATCTGCCTACCATGCTGGCCTGAAAATTCACTAAGTTTTTTCAATGGTCTCATTATGTTTACCCATCGTTTAGTTAGGGCAGTACTTTGGTAATTTAGTATTAGAACTAAAAATGTTTTCAATTTTGGCTAAATAACAAGCCAGTCAGTGAGGCAGGCCTTGGCTTGCAAAAACTGCTATCAACTTTCAGAAGAAGTTCTTCGTGCTAACTGTCTGGCATTATATTTTACATTCTACTGAACCTGTTTTCAAGAAATACCTACCTACTTTGAAAAGGACTCTGCAAGGCCCTCTGCTGTTCATTTAGAGTGTCATTTTCAGCCCTAATAGAATAAATGACAGTGGCTTTACCAGGCAGTAGGAGGCTTTATAAACATAAGCCAGTGTTTGCCCAGGTTTTTAGTTTCTTCCCAGACCACCTCTGGCTTTTTCCTTTTCACTTAGGCTTATGCCTGAAGATTTAAATGCTACTCTCATTGCTCATAAGAGGCAGTATCCTAAAGTATACAGCTTTTCTGGCCAGAGATCTACCTTAAACATTTCCATGTGACTTCTTTTGCTTAAGTGGAAGTAGTGTATAAAATGGTTTTTACTCCATGTTGGATTCATAGAAAACACTAGATTCAATTGCAGATTCTCGGGCAGTCACATCTGCTTTCAATCAGACTAGGATGAAATGCAAGATGTGATTTTGTCATCATTCAAAATATGCTTTTTGGCTATTTTTCATGATTTAACAAATGAGGTTAAAAGAGAAAGAAACTTAAAAATCATAGAAAAAAATGTGATACTTTTAAAGGTTGCCTTTGGTAAGGGATAAATCGAACCAATGTTTTTTGATTTCTGATATTAATAAAATGAAATCCTACTTTAGGTAGAAATTTTGGAAAATCAGCAGACCTACAGGAAGGCTGTGTTCTCAGCAACACATCCCGCAGTGGGTGACATGTGGATTTAATTTCCTATCAGTAGAATACAAGATGACGTTTTTCACTTTCCTTACCATTTAAAAGAGTTCGTAGTAATCAGTATGTGCTGAATATGTAAGTGACCAAGGCTCTTTAAAAAAATAAGATTAACGCATTTTTTCTCTGGTTTAAAATCCACTTCTATGTAAGAACTGGAATCATTAGCACCGTGTTGAAAGTATTACACTGAGCCCTTTTTTCCTTTGCCTTTTTTGCCAGCATAGAAACACCCCTTAATACTCAACAGCTAACCTTTAAGATGAGTGCATTTTGAGGGTTTTTTTTCTACACTACATGCCTGAGTTGCCTCTTCACATTGTGAGAGTTACAACAGGTCTTCTTTAAATATTTCACATTCCCCCACATAAAGTCAAGAAATATTATGTATTTTACAAAATCTTTTCTTGAAAATTTAAAGAATAAAATGGAACTATGTAACTAGAATAAATATATGATGCATATGATGTTTTAATATAATAATTGTGAAGGGATGAAAAGTAGAAAGGAACATTTAATAAATATATACCATATACCACATTTAAATTTTTTTTATCTTCAACATAATTTATTTAACCATAAAAACAAAGTCCTCTTTAATCCTGAAAACTGAGGTTCCACGAGGTTAAATATCTTGCTCAAGTTTGTACAGCTAAGGAAGGAGAAGAAGTGTATTTTTTAGTCCAGTCTGTTATTCTAGAAACTGATCCACTGATTGAAATTTTTTGGATACGGAAAAATACGGGGTTATTGTAGAGAAAGTCATAAGTTCTATTATGAAGAATATGCTCTGATAAGCTAAGATCCAGTAAATTAGTTACAGAAATTTTTAAATTATAGATTGCTTTGCTTAAACTCCCATTGTTGTCACTTTTGCTAAAGTGGGAATATTGTGCTTATCTATGTTTGGAAGTAGGTTTTTGTTTTCAAGCGCCTGAGTATATAAATCAATGAGATATTTGTAACATGAACTAAGAAAAGTAATTATAAAATGCTATTTAAATTTTAGGTGGCTCATTTGGAAGATCGAGAGGGAATATCTTTGAATGGCTTGGTTTACTACTATAAAGCAGTTACAAAAAGAAGAAAAGTAGTCTATAGATGTTTGTTGTATCATTAGAACTACGCAAACCATGATGAAGAAACAGTACAGAATTTTGGCACATCAGGCATTTTAACAAGGTGTTGAGGAAATACAAGGAAAATAAATGATTATGATGAGTCAATTGGACTGAAAAATTAAAAGATAAAAATATACTGTTAAAGGGTCAATTTAATATAAATTAATAATCATCATACATAATATAAATTATAAGTGAGTTGAAAGATTTTAGTTAAGGTCTTTGAATGGATATTTGTGTGTGTATTGTGTGTGTTGTGTGCATGCATACCATACCCAGGTCCACAGAAAATGGGTTGCAAGAGTACCCATGTTAGTAAAGAATGTAAGAATATAGGATCACAGTTATACAAAGAATTAAATATCAAGAACATAGGGAGAATAGATAAATACAGTTGATTCTCCTTATTTGCATAGTCATGTTCTATAAAGGCACTGGGAACACTGAATTAGCAGATACTGAACCATTGATCCTAGGGCAATTACAGGATTAGGTAAGTGTAAGCCTCAGGTCACAACAGTTTCATCAACAAAGCAACAGATCAATGCATAACCTTGTTTTACTTGTGTTTCTGTTTAAAAACATCTTATTTAATGTATCTTGTTGATTTGTTAACATTGAACTCACAGCCAACAGCGCTGTAACTCATGCCTGAGCAAAGCTTATCTAACACACATGCTTTGTCCATAAGGCACATCACAGACTTTCTGCACTTAGGTTCCTGGAGAGCACTTCACTAGAATGCTTGGAGGTCATTTTTAAGCAGCAAAATCACCTGCAAAAATGTAAAAAGTATGACACTAAATATACAATGAGGAGGACACATTTATAAAATGAGCGCTTAAATAAGAAGGTGGAATGTGGCCTTGTTTCATCTTAGCTGGGAACATGTGCATGGGATGACTCAAATTTTTCACTGCTCTGTGTGACTATGAAAGTGCCAGGAGTCTTGATTTTGGGGTTACAAATATCTTTAGTTCCTCTATAAAAGGAAGCCAAAACTGGAAAAACCTATATGTTCAGTAATTAATGTTTCAGTATTCTATCTTATTTGGAAATGATCTAGATGTTCAAAGAATATCCATCATTTAGTTTAGCTCAGTATAACTTTAAGGTTTCAAGTTCCCCAAAAGATTTTGGGAACTATCATTTTGTTGTTGTTGAGGAAGATTTGCCCTGAGCTAACATCCATACCAATCTTCCTATTTTGTATGTGGCTTGCCACCTCAGCATGACCACTGGTGAATGGTGTGGGTCCACGCCTGGGAACCGAACCCAGCCCACTGAAGTGGAGTCTACCGAACTTAACCACTAGGCCATGAGGCCAGCCCCTGGAAACTATTTTTAAGTAGACCTACCATAAAGCACAATCATTGTTGGAAAGGTCATTTATAAACTTTCATCTTACTTACTCCTATTTAATTTACTTGTTCTTAACAATTACGTTCAGATTACTCATGAAAATTTCATGAGATGTTAAACAGCTAACCATTCTCTTTAGTTATCTTTCCTGAGGTTTTTGAATTGGTAAAAAGGATAGGTGGGCTTCAAATTGTTTGTAGAGCCACAGTTCTGTTCTTGTAAAGACTTGATTTGTAAGACAGGAACAGTTGTTTTTAATTCCTCAAAGAACTGAGTTGCAACTTCAACTTCTGAATATCATTCAGTCATCTAACTACTTTATCCTCCATTTGCTTGCTCATATCAAGGGAAAGATCTTCAACTAAGATGAAAATCAAAAGATCCCTATGTTCTGCATTTAAAGCTGTGTTTCTTTGGAATGTTTTAAGTAAATCCTTCCACAATGGCTTCAGAAAGCTTTTCTTTCCCTCTGGGTACATAGTTTCATTTTAGCTGTGGGGAGAAGGCCTTCAAAAAGTTCCTATCAGACTCTGAAAACCAATTTCCAATTTGGCCAACTTCTGACCATAGAGCTTCTTATAAAACAGAAAAAGATCCTTCGAATATCTTGTCTGGTTTTAACTAGGACAAACATAAATATTCTTAGCAGTAATGAACAACCCCATGAACAAAAGAGGGATCCCCAAAGAGGTTGCAAAAGATACTTCCCTCCCAAGATCCAGAGCCACAACGATAACCAAAGAAAGACTTGGACAATTCCCCTGAGAGCTGGCAACAGTTGGTAGGACCCTAGCCACAAATGGAGGGCAACCCACATTGCTGTCTGGCCATATGTTTGAGGGCCCCCAAACTGACAGTTACCAAGCCAAGTTCTTAGGTCACAAAATGAACAAATAAGAGGCAATGGCTATCCCTAGGAAAGAAAGGATGGATAATCAATGTTTTTTCCTGCCAATCTGAACTTGGAAAGGAAGGGACAATGTGAAATCTTCCCTTCCTCTCTCGACCAGGCACCACAGATAGAGCTCCGGGAGAGCAGATTTGGGGAAGAATTCTTACCCTTGGCCAGCTTTGGTCAGTTTCCCCAGGATGCCATCTGCAGGCTCTGGAGTGAGTGGGGTGTCCCAGCAGGTCTCATCCTGGTCAGCAGAAATTGCAGAGGAGGAAAAATAATTTTCCTTTTACCTTTTACGGAGAGTGCCTGGCTGAGACCCCTGTTTCTGTAGGGCACCTCATAAATGGACAAACTTGTGAAAGACGGTTAACAGTTCTTCAGTGTGGCCACTGTAATTCAAGATTATCTTTGGTAAGGTTAACCAGTTTGTTTGGCCTTAAAATTTTATTCACCTGAGGCCTCACAATGGACGCAGTCCAACCCTGGATCCTGTCCAGTTTCTAAGTCAGACCCAGTTCAACTCTGGACCCAGTCTGCTTTTAAAGTTGGACCCAGTCCGACTCCAGTCAGTTTCCAGACTCAGTCCTGAAAAAGCAGTGCTCAAATAAAGTCTGAAAGCTCACAACATAAAAGCTGTGGAGCTAGGATCTGAGGGGGACTCACCCACGACCTCCAGAGGCAGCGAGAAGCAGCGAGCGGGGGTGGGGGTGGGGGTGGGGGGGGGGGTGGGGGGGGGGCCCGGGGGGGCGGTGCTCAACGGGTAACCACGCCTGGATGCTCGGTGCTCCTGGGGGCTGTTGGGGGTCTGCTTTGGTTCCGTCTTCTGACATCAGAACTGTTAAAAGATAAACTGAGGCATATTAAAAATTTGAAGAGTCCATTTGAGTAAAAATCATTTCAAAGGGGGCAGCGCCAAACCGGAAGTGTTTAGAAGGGCTCTACCCACAGGAGCTGGTGAGAGACTTTCATGCAGAAAAGGCAGCAGCGAAGTCAGGAAATTACTGATTGGCTGCAGCTGAAAGCCTAGTTGGCTGTTTGTGAGTGGTGTCCTCGGTGTTTTGATTTTGTTACCTTGAGGCATTTCCAGGCTTAGATTTTGGTTTGCTTAGGGAGGCCACCATGGCATTAGAGCCACATCAGTCTAATGGGCTCCTTATTTAATTATTTTAACACTGGTCATCTTCCATAAACGCAGTGTCTTTCATTTGGAAATCATTTCTATAAGTTGAGCAGAAAATAGAGTGTCTAGAGTACTGGTCCTCTCTGTGGATGCTTAAACAACCTATTTTTTAAAAATCCATAAAGTATAAGATGCCAGCATTGGACTTCTAGGCAAATTATCAAAGATTAAAAATATTATTGTCCTTGGCATTGGTAAGCTTGTGGCGTGGGGGGCCCCCAATCACTGACTTTGGGAGTGAGTAGGGCCGAGGATCTTAAAAGGCTTATAACTTTTGAAGCTGGTATTACACATTGTTTAACATTTTATGCTAAGAATCACCATTGGACAGAGAGATACATCTGGAAGAATGCTGCCCAATGAATCATTTAAGATAAGGGCAATTTGAAAACAACCTAAATGTCTACCAATAAGAATTTACTAAATAATGACATCAAAATGAAGCACCATGTAACCCTGAAAAAACTGTCTTCTTGAAGAACATATAAGAATATGGAAATACTGTTTTTAAAGAAGCATGTATAGCCTGATCGGGGTATATTTATTTTTTAAATGTACCAAAGAACACTAAGAAAAAGGTGAGAGGGACATACCAGGAAATATTAATAGCGCTTATTTCTGGGAAGAGAGATAATGGATCATTTGTATTTTCTTATTTATTTCTTATGTATTTTTCTAACTTTCTATCATAATTTTATGTTACCTTTACAATTAGAAAATAAATAAGGGAGAAGACAACTGATTGATATTAGAATATGATACTCTTTTGGCCAAATTGAGAGATTTGTCTTGGATGTTAAGCCATCTCACTCTTACCAAAAATGTAAATATGTTATTTTTTATGAAGATTTAATGTCCTTAGCAGAAGATGGTGCTGTTCACGTCAAGTATTATGGACAGCCAAGATGAAGAGGAAAAAATATCCTCAGAAAACAGGGACATTATGGTTTTTTTCCACTATTACTTAAGTCAGAATTCACCTTCTTAGGTTCTGCTGACATAACCTTTCTCATTTTATATAATTATTAATTTAAAAAAATAATTCGCTAAATGTTCTTTGTGTGCCTTTTAGGAAAGTATAGTGTGTTAAATAATGTGTGTTAAAAAGAAGTTTGTAAGTCTTTCTTGCTTTCTAAAAGTTTCGCTTACATTGGAAGAACAAGTTGGTTCTTTAAAAAAATGAAATAAGCCAGATGAAATTCAAAGGAAAGAGTTATCGTAGTTATTGTGGGCAGAACGCATAAGGGAAAGCATCAGAGAATGGATGGCGCAGAATGAGCCGTGAATAATGGCTGGGGATTTGACAAGCACACTGCAGAATAGTAACAAGGACTGCTTATTGAGGGCCTATTACATACCAACGACTGTGCTAGACTTTCCCTGCAACCACTTCAAAACATTTACCACAATGTTATCCAGGAACTGATATCATCTCATTTTCCAGACGAAGAAAGTGAGCCTCAGAGATGCTAAACAACCATCTCAAGGTTAAATAGCTAATAAATGACAGCAGAAGGATTCAAATATCACTCTCTTCCTCCTCCTCCCCTTCCTCCTCCCCTCACCCTCCTCCGCTCCCTCTGCCTCATTCCCCCGCCTCCTCCAACTTATTAAGTCCTTATGCCAGGCATATAATGTTATGTAATTGTCACCTCTCAAAATTTCAGTTTCTTCTGCAAAATGATGCTAAAGCTGCTTGCCTAGGGTTGCAAAGTAAATGGTGAAGCTGGGAACAAGGTCTGTTTGACTTAGAGCCGCGTTTGATCAGTGACTGCTCCTAAACTTGATAGCTCCATGAGCTTGCACGTGTTACTAAACTTTTTAGAGCTGCAGGTTCCCATGTGGAAAAATGCTTTCCTCAAAGGCTGTTAGGAAGAGTTGATTAGTTGTGTGTCAAAAGTCCTTAAAACACGGCCAAGCATATAGTAAGCACTCTATTATTATTTTTGCTATTTTTTATTATTATTACTCTTATCATCAGCAGTAGCAACAGTATCATTATTATTATTGTAGCATTGTTACCAAAAAAGCAAAATGAATATCACCAGTAGGACGAGAGGACATTTAAGTGATTAACAGGGCAGTGAAACAGTGAAACGGAACAGTGAGGAAGTTATTCCCATTTCAGATTTCTCTGATACAACCATTATTTCAAGAAGAGCATCTCAGTTTGCACCTACTATGACTTTAACAACTCTCTTAAATTTTCTAATTTCTCTGTTTTAGAAAAAGATACTAAGCTTGGACTTTCATTGACCAACAGTATCTAGTTTGAATTAGGAGTATTTAAAAATTAAATTTGTTTTACAGCTACTTTCTATTCATAGGAAAAATACTCTTTTCTATATTTAAGTCTTTTATAATTGCTTTTAAAACAGTTTGTTTAAGAAACAAAAATTCATCCAGATAAATAAAAATTTTAAGAAATGTGTGATGGTTTGAGATATTGGCCGTTGGGAGGGTAATGCTGGAAATTCAGTTGGGAAATATTGCGCTATAGGAAGCTGGCAAAAAAATGGAGTGAGCAAGCTCCATGGAGGAACCACTGTGACTATAACCGAGGGATTATGTAGAGAATTCATGGAATATAAAGTTGATAAAGCTCTCATTTTTCTCATGTCACCATGGATGGTGAAAATGTGGGTCCCTGAGTCAGCACTGGTCTCTAAATGACCATTGAGGAGCCTCTTCTCTAAGCCACAGCATTCAGGTAAGGGTTTTCAGTGGTCATGTCTTTTGTGATTTAAATTCAACAAATCTTTTTGGAACAGCCAATTTTATTCAGGGTTTCCACCTTCTGAATCTAAGCTCCTGGAGGGCAGCCACCATATCTGCCTTCCTTATTACTAAATCCCCAGGGCCTAACCAACTGCTTGGGCATAATAGGTTCTCAATAAATATTTTCTGAATGAATGAGTGAATTCTGTCCACTGAGGATCCTCCACTGAGTTCATTTTATGTTTGTGCAATTACATCTAAGAACTTTGATGGGATCGACTTAATTCAAGACGTAGTAGAAGTGTGACTTTCAATGAGGTCGGCAGTGTCACTGTAGAAGTGTTTTGGAGACCCACTGCTGTCAGATGAAACATCAGTAGCACAAATTGAAATAGTACATTGATTGGAGAGGCCCAAAACACATGTAGATGTAATTCCTGGAAGGACTGTCGGGGCTTCAGGAGAGGAAATCTTATCGACCACTGTTTCCTTAAAGGACCAAATCAGTTTTAATTGTCAGGAGTCTTCGTGGATTGCCAGCAGTAGGGTGGAAAAGCGTGTCAGCAGGGCAATGGAGAGCAAAAAGATTATGCTCCCTCATAGTGGCATTGCTATTTTAACAGGACATGAAGCAGGATGATTCATGAGACAAATAATAGACTGTGTGTGTGTGTTCCCAGTCAAGGTTGTCAAGGGAAATTCTTTCAGAAAAGTTACCCGAAGGCTCTAGTCTATCCCTCTAGAGCTTCCTCTTTACATAAATCGCATGCTGAAGGTCATCAATTTACATGAGGACGTGTGAAATAGGATAATTCTGCTCTTGGCGTGCATCCTAATTCAAGTATAAGAAATGTAGTGACTTTTCGGGGGGGAGAGGAAGGTTATAGACATTTTGTAATAAGAGATGCCACATCACACTTTCCCAAATTCATTGCAGAGTGGTAAGTTCCGACTACTTTGTCAAACAAAACCCCTCTGCCTATACTGAATAATATTTTGAAGGTGTAGCTATATGATATCCAGGATTTTGCCTCTAACTACCCCTGAGCTCTGTATTGTGGGATTGCTTCAGAGAGCATTTTAGTTCTTTATATATACAAAACAGATTGAGAATTTACCAAAATGTAGATATATTTTAGACCAAATGTTGAAATTCAATAACAATAACAACAATAATAAATTCTGGAACTTAATTATAGCTGACATATGGAGACCACAGAGTATCACGGGCCAGCTCTGGTAAGGACGAGGCATATGTTGTCTCGTTTGATTGCCACAGCACTCCATGGGACACTCCAGACTCATATCTTCTGTACTCCCTAAAACTTCTGTTAATCAACCACAATTAACTGAATTTTTCTTCAGCTTCTACCTCCTAAGCTGGCCCCAGCATTGAAATAGCAATTATTTCACAGTATAATTCAAGGTAGCCTTATGTTTAATATAAAAGAGAAACAGCCAAATTTATTTGATCTGTTGTGTCAGTATCAGAGTGCAAGTTGATATTGTATATTATGTATGGCAACTTCCTGAATAAGTGATACTCACTCAATGAATGTCTTCATCAGATCTCTAGGGAGTAACAAGTATTCTACATATATTTTTATTATATGAGGCTCTTAGTTACAACATCATCTGCCAATTCTTTAACGTAAGGGCCCTAGTAAATAATTTGTGTGACTCAAGTATGATAGAATTGTTCACTATCAGATTTGTCAATTCTAGATCGTGAACCCCAGATTGCTCTTTTGTATTCTTGAAGGTGACCCTAAGTGATAAAGAAATTCCCTTGACCTTGGAATGAGTCCAAGAGACAATTTAAAGGCAAGACATGGCAGCATTCAAGAAAAGCTCAACATAAATTTGTGCTTCAAAGAGGGAGCAGTTGTCATCATGGTGATTTTATTCTTTCCTAGACCAAGCTCAAAATGAAAGAGGAGGAGTTTTCAAAGCAAAGATGCTGAAACAGATGAATCAAAAATCTGGATAGAGTTTCTAGTTGTTATTAGAAATGTAGTGCTTAGTGTGAAATTTGGAGCCTGTGTTTGGGATCAGATACTCAATCAAGATAATGAGTTTTAGGTAGCCTGAGGGAGCACCCTTCTATTGTTAAAATACTTATACATAATTAGAGAGTTATTTTATTATTATCAACATTCTGCTAAAGAGCATTATACTCACACTGGTCTTTCCTCAACAAACATTATTGAATGCTTACTATTCCTAGGCAACGTTCAAAGTGCTTTGCATACGTTATTTCATTTAATACCTTAAAAAATCTATGAGGTAGATCCTATGATTATTCTCATTTTAAAGATGCAGAACCTAAGGCAAAGGGGACAAAGGAAAGCTCTTTTGACTGTCGGTTTGCATCTGATTTTATTTATTTTCAATGATGTCGTCTTACAAAAAGTCCTCACGGAGCTTGCATTCTAGTGGTTCGTCTAGGTCACAGAGCCAGTGGTGGCAGATGGAAGAGAGACAAACCCAGGTTCACATTCGAAAACTCTATCACAAATAATTAGAATCAGAGTATAAAAGCGTACGTAACTATTATACGATACGAGAAACCCTGTTTAAGATTGGCCGAGACTACAGGTCAAAGTTTTGAATGACACAAGTAGGAAGACTGCTGGCTTGAGTCTGGAGTGCTCACAGCTATCATTACTTTTGTGCCCCAATATGAGTATTTTGAGTTACTACCAAGGATGCAACTTCTTTCCCATTGCGTATTACCCAGAAGCCTCTCTAGACTTCTGGCAATTTCTGTCAGCCACAACTGAAGAACAGCTCTCTTCCAGTTGGGAAGGGCCTTCTCTTAAACTGAGCATATGAAGCAGAGATTTATTGAAACCAACCCTGGCTGCCATTGTGGTGACAGATGTCGCAGCTAGACCTCCCTTAAACAATCCTGGAATGACTCTTTGGAATTCTGCGTGTGCCAACAGTCATTTTCACACACCACAATTTTTTGCTTATGATCTCCCTCTTGCTTTTCATGTGACCTTCATCAGTTAGTTTTTCCTGTCTACCTCTGATTTCTGACTTTGAAAATTGGGGAGGGACAGTTCTTTCCTCTTAGAGAAGTCACTGAGATTTTTGGCAAGAGGAATATCGTGGAGAATGCTTATCAGCATTTGGGAGCATTGACCCTCTTCCTCATGGCCCAGAAGGTCCTAGTGCTCTTCACCTCCTAACCAAAAATCAAAAGAACTTTGCTTTATCTCTTTTTCAAATACTTTGCTGAATTCCTAGCCAATATCTTCATTTCCCTGGAGGAAATGCATAGGAGCCAGCTGCTAAGTGCTGGTGTTTGCACACACCTGTTTGTTTATTTTTTAAAATGTAATTGGGAATATGCCTAGAAGCATGAGTCTGTTTCTCTAGTGCACTCTAAGCAGATTTAGGCACACAGAAGACAATCACAGCCTCATATTGTGCATCTATTGCATAGTTCTCTAGTTGGCGTTTTGCAGACATACCTGATCAGAAACGCCTGGAACACAAACTTTAAATGGGAAATGAGACACTATAAAGTAACTGGGAACATTAGTGAAAAAACAACATAATAATGATAAGCTCTTTATTAGTGGCTTTTAATGCTGGCTTCACTTTAATATCATCTAGGAAACTTTAAAACACATACAGACATACACACACACACACACACAAAGCCGGGGCTCAACCCTTAGTGATTGTGATTTAGTTGGCCTAGGCTGGGGCTCACATATCCATATTTTGCCAATGCTATGTAGGTAATATGTAATCAAGCCATCTCAATGCCTGCCTTTCCCAGCACATCTCCGGGCCCCTGCTTCCATGCTTGTATACTGCAGTCAACAGTCCTGCTTCTTGTTTGAGCATACGAAGCTTGTTCCTCCTTTAGAATCTTTGTTCTATCTTTTCCCTTCTACTGAAATGTTCTTTACCCACATCTTTGCATGGTCACTCCTTTTGTGTCATTTAGCTCTCAGTTCACATGTCTTCATATCGGAATCTGAGCAGGGTCTTCTGAAGCTGTTCAGTGCCTCACGAGGTCGGCCATAAACTGGGGCACCACCTTTCTTGCCTATCAGCACTCTCTCCAGTTACTCTCAGATCCACTTGTTCTATTTTTTTCCTTTCAAGTTACTAACTGAACCAATTTGCTTATTGCTTTATGTTTTTATTTTTTATCTCCTCCTACTAAAATGTACAGATCAAGAAAGCACAGACTTCATCTGAATTGTTCAGTGTTATATTTCTGGTGTCTAGAATAGTACCTTGCATACAATAAGTGCACTTTAAACATTTGTTAAATGAATGTTCTGTGTGTGGTACACAAAGCTGAAAATCTCTGCCATAAGGCGGTATTATAAAGTAGCTGAAATTCATCAGGAAATCCTCATAGTCAAGGTCAGGTTCTGAGTAGATTTCGAATAAAGAAAGAGTGGTCTTTGACAGGAGGTTGGGAGGATGTTCTTTGTTAGGGGAGCAGTATCTTCAGGGGAGCTGGAGCAAGCCGTGCTCAGAGTAGAGCGAGCTGGTTAACTTGGCTTGGATGAGCAAGGGATGACTAAGATTAATCCAATCTCATGATATAGTGAAATCATCCAAAACGAAAACAGTATTTGGAAATAGATCACAATTGTTATCTAATGCAAGTATCTCAAAGTAATATGATCATAACTGCCATGGAGAACATATGCTGTCCCCAATTCTCATAAAAACTTTGAAAGTTATATCTTGATTTTCAATTAATATTCTCAGAAAATCGAGAGGAGGCTAATAAAAGTAATGATAATGACTGCCATTTATTGTGTGCTTCCTTTGTGCTGGGCATTGGACCAAATTCTTCCATTCATTATATCTTTTTAACTCTCACAGCAAACTTACGACGTAGTTAACGTCCACCTGAGACTTAGAAAAAAACTGAGACTTTGAAAAGTCAAGCGAAAAGTCTCACCCCAAGCAAGTGACTGAAATGGCATTTGAGCCCCGAATCTATCGTGGACCCTCACTGCTCCATTCACCTGAAATGTGTGACCATGGAGATGGTCTGTCTTCCATACTAATTTCATCTCACTAAGTTAGAATTTCAATAAAATTACAGAAAGTCTTCAAATTATAATTTCTTGTAAACTTTTTAAGTTCATCATTTGGAGCTTGAAATATACTTTCACGAAGGAAGAATCTTATGAATACTGCTCAGGTCCCCTGGCTACAGAAGCCAGAAATTATAGTTATAGTTCTGAACAATTTCTTAAATAAGAAAATGAAGATACTTTTATTTTGCGTTTTTTTACATACTATGGGTAATTTTTAAGTGTGGCAATAACATATAGCATTTAAAAAGAGAGACAAGAGCCAGCCCTGATGTCCTTAGGGGTTAAAGTTCAGCACTCTTACTGCTTCGGCAGCCTGGGTTTGTTTACCAGTTACAGAACCACATCCCGCTTTGTCAGTTGCCATGCCGTGGTGGCGGCTCACATAGAAGAAGCAGAATGACTGACAACTAGAATATATAACCATGCACTGGGACTTTGGGGTGAAACAAAAAAAAAAGAGGAAGATTGGAAACAGATTCTAGCTCAGGGCGAATCTTTCCCTGCAAAAAGAAAGAGAGAGACAAAATAGTTTGCTTATGTTTTCATATACTATACTAATATTTAAGTAAAACAGGCAAACAGAATGCCCATTCAATTTTTGGTTTATGCTTAAATTGAATACTGAAGCCTAGTAATGGTTTAATTAGAACAAGTGAAAAAGAACTTTGGGTGATTTTGTGTAGATGCCAAAGGAGATGAGGGGTTCTTTCAAAATTTAGGTGGATTGCAGTTGTTTCTATTACATGTGATTTCATTTCAGACTGGATTTTTTTTCCTTTTGCATGACAAAATCATTTCTCTTAAAGCATGCTGATATAAGGAGTGCGATGGTGAGAAGGGTTGAACAGGATGCGCATGCCCTAGATACATGAAAATACAAGTGCGTTAGGTGTCTAATATTGAGCATCGGGAATTAAAGACAGAGGAGGGGGGATGAGCGCGGAGAGAGATTTTAGAGAAAACAGTGCGTGTGCTAGGCCCAGTCGCCAAGCTGTTTTTGGCTCGGATCACTTTACCTGTTTTCTAGAGTCTAGAGTACAGGCGACAGGGCTGCAAGTAAGATTAGAGCTAGGTGAGGAGAGGGCATATGGTGTAAGAACTCAGCAGACAGGCTTGTCTGCCAGGCCTAGGTGTTTCTACCTCAGGGGAGGAGCTGCTCTCTCTTTAGTTAACAGAGGATTGACAGATTATATAAAAAGGTAATTCCTGTTGAATTCAGGTACCAGTACAAAGAAAGTACCAGTTTCTGATAATCAGCTTCAATTGATATTGCGTGCACAGGTGGCCCTATTTTTCTTTTCTTTTTTTTTAATGATTTATTACTGTCAGAATAAACCATTCTAGTGTATTTCCTTAAAAAAATGGAGCTACTGCTGGTTTGTTTTAAAAACAAATAGTTAATTCAAAACTAACAGAATTCTCCTTTTTAAAAAAGATGGTAGTTGCTTATTTACTTCGTTTCAAAGGTTTTTTTTTTTTTTTAATTCAGTCTCCCTAGCAACAGAGACATCTGTCTCTATTCTCTTAGTCATTAAAGCCAAAGAAAGTAGCTGCTTCAAAAATAATAAAGGCAATTTCTATGAATTGGGTAACTGTTAATTGTTGCCAAGAAATCTTAGTGAGATAATGAGGCATACAGCAATTGACAAAGATCTTTTCATTGATGTATGCGCTTCCAGCTAGCCCATGGTGGTTAGCTAATATATACAGTACCATCGATGAGGTATTGTGCGATTTGCTATGTAACACAAATAGAGAAGTGATCTTTACTCCTTCTAATTTCTTTCAGAAGTGTGCCTTGCTGTGATTTTTCTGATTGCTTAGTAACTAATCATACTTCGGGATTCCAGGGAACATATTTGCCCATTACATTTCATGAAAGTAGAAAGGTTTGAAGCATTCACAATGGAGATCAATGCGACAAATAGTATAGTAGTTGTTGGTGGTGTTAAACACAATATACTTCTTATTTGAGTTGTAGATTCTGCAAAACCATTTGAGCGAAAATACTTAAAATTGCACTCGATTCTAAAATGTATATTGGCATTTGTGCTAAAACTGTTTGCAGGCCCCTTATAATGAAACCCCAATCACCCTCTACAATAGCTTCACTAATAAACACAAAACAGTTTTTCAACGCTTTCTGCTTTCCCAGCAGCCAAGGAAGCAAATTGTATTAAGTCAGTATTTTTTATTATTGGCCCTATGTTTGGCACATGCCTGGCTGTATGTGAAACTACTGTTAAATGGGTAATAACAGAAGGAAAAACCAAGCATATAAAAATGGCTTTTTGTGATTTTTTTTAAAAATCAGGAAATATGCCTCTGATAACCAGATGTGGAATAGCTCATCACATTATTGGCCCCATAAGACTGTTTTAGTTTCTTAAAGGGAGGAGATGATTACAAATAGGAAGTGTAAAAAATGCTGAATCTAGTTTTAAAATTAAGATGCTTATAAAATTTACATATGCATGTATAACTATCAAGGAAAATACAATGGATATTAAATGTTTATCAATTTCAGTAGATATTTGAATAAAAATTTTGCTTTTATTATGCCATGTTGTGATATAGTTTAGATAAGAACAGAGAAAATAAAACATATTTTTAACCTCAAAATGACATTTGTTTCATGTCAAACTGTAGGTGTATGTATAGTTTGGTACATCGTACAAGTAACTAAGGCTTTGCTGGTTAGAAATCGGATGAGATCTTAGAATAAAACCGTAGAGCTAGAGAAGGAGATCTTTTTAGTTTAGGAGTATGTTTATAATTTGTGAAGTATTTTCTTTAAAAATCTCCTAAATACAGATATTTCTAGTAAATGCTAATGAATATAAATGAATAAAAGACATTATCTTTTATAAATTACAGTTTTTGTCTGCATAATTTTGCACTGTTAAAGTGACAAACAGTTAATTTCCTTTCAAGATGCCTCTAATATAATGAAAGCAGAAAGAATTTTTCTAACAACCAAGTAGAAATAGACTTGGTGACTTTTTATTGAAAGTTTAAAAAATTCAGCGTAAAGAAAATCTTGGCAGTTGATATAGCATTTTTAATGTGCTCCGGAGGATCTCAAAGTTACAGGACTGGCTTTGTTGATCAAGTTTCACCATATTGTCTCTGAGCATGTCACTTAACAGCAGCTGGAGGCCTCGAAATGAATATTTGTCTCAAACAAGGGCCATACACAGAATTTATCTCTTTCCCTAATAAAGGATTGGAAAACTGTGGCCTGTGGACAAATTGGGCCTACTGCCTGTTTTTACGTGGTCTGTGAGTTAAGAATTATTTTTACACTTTTAAGTGAGTGGGAAAAACAAAAACAGAAGAAAATATTTTGCAACGTGAAAATTTTATAAAATTAAAATTTCAGCATCCGGAAAAGAGGTTTTTATTGGAACATAGCACATCCATTGGTTTACGCATGGTCTGTGGTTGCTTTGATGCTATAACAGCAAAGTTGAGAAGTTGTGGCAGAGATGATCTAGGCCACAAAGCTTAAAATGTTTACTATCTGGCCTTTTCCAGGAAAAGTTTTCTGACATCTGCTCCAGATTTAGGTTGTAGCGTAAGAGTGAATTTTTAAACAAATGTGATTAACATAGTATATTCTAATAGTTAATAAATGCAGCCAACATTTAATGAGAACCTTGTGCCTGCGATAGTGCTAAATATTTTGTGTGGGTCATCCCCTTGAATTTCCATAAAAGCTCTACGAAGTGGGTCTGTTAATTATTCCCATATTATAGACAGCGAAACAAACTTAGAGGACAGACTTTCCCAAAGCCACACAAATAAGAAGTGGTGGAGCTAGAATTTGAAACTATTTGTCTGAGGGCAAAAATCCATATTTTAACAACTGCGCTGGGTGCTTAAAATTACAAGCCCTTACAGATCAACACGAAAAAGACAAAAACTTCTCTAGAGAAGCAGGAAATGAGCAGACATTTTCTCAATGAGGAAATAGAAATGCCTTCTTTCCCACACAGCTGTTAATTGGGGATGAAGGTGAGGGAAATTACTGAAGCCTTTTCTGGTTTCCTGACTTGGAATCTGAGATTTGGATTTCTCTCCCCCTCAAACTAAGGTTAATAATTCAGCAGGGTCTCCAGATTTTCTGAAACATGACCTTCCGATCACCACCCTGGTGTTTCCACTCACTAGAGCTTAATCATGTTAGCTAGAAAATATGGAAGAGCTGCATGACTCTAGTGGACTCTCTAAGAAAGAGAATTCACTGGGAAAAACAAGCAGTTATGATGAAGAGAAACAGTGCTCCAGGTAGATCTGGGACATGACTGTGGTACTGGGAAAGTCATTTAACCCAGATTCCCTTTTTTGCCCTAGGAATCCATGGAAGCAAGTGATCATGGGAAGATTCTAAAGGTCTTAGGCCACTTGTTTACTTATTCCCATTTTCTAGTCCTGTGTTTTGTGCCAGATTATTTTTGTATGAGTTAGGATTCTAATTTGTAAGCAACCTATAGGAAGAATGTCAGGCAGCTTCTAGAAACATCAAGAAACCAGGAAAACGAGGTTGATAAAGGAGACATGAACAGAAGGAGATATGATAACAAGACACATAACATAGGCCTGACCAAGGAATTGGGCTTGATTGAGACAATGCCCCTGGTATTTTGCACTGATGCTGCCACCTAGATCAACTTTTGACCTCTCCCTTCACCTTTGTATCTTTTGTAAAAATTCACAGTCATGGATGGGAATATCCAATTGCCTAAGTGTTCGACTATGTGCCTTACCTTACTAGTGACATGTAGGAAGGAAGGACCGTTTGGAGTCCTTCGGCTTCCAGAGAGGGAGGAAGAGGGTTTGGATACCCTCTTGTACACAAAATGCAAGTGAATTTAGCACTCTGTCACTATATTTGGTGAGGGCCTAGAATGAGCAGATGATTTTCATGGTCCTTGCCCTTGGGAGAGACTGACCCAAAGTTATCAAAGTGCTGTAGTATCTTTTGGCAGTGGTTCTTGGAGAGCACAGTGAAGGGATTGCTCACTGACCCAGTGGACGGTGAGAAATGCCCTCTAACATATTTCTAAGAATACGGAATAGTGATGCCTGAGCTTAGTTACAGAAGGTGAATAAGAATGAACAAGTGTCGGGGAGGAGGCAGTGCATTGCCGCAAGCTGTTGAGACACACCCAGTAATTTTAAAAGAACATAAAATACTGCTAATTTGATGGCATATTTAAAGTTTCAAAAGTCATCCCAAGTGGAGACTGCCTATTTTATATTTATATATTAACATCATTTTTGAGGTATAATTGATGTACAATAAACTACACCTATTTAAAGCAGACATTTTGATGAGTATGACATATGGATAATCCCATGAAACCATCACTATAATCAGTTTCATCACTTCAAAACTTTTCTTATGCCCCTTTGTCACCCATCCCTGTCTCCATCCCCATTCTCAGGAAATCAGCGTTCTATTTTCTGTCACTATATATAAATTTGGATTTTCTAGAATTTTATATGAATGAAATCATTCAATGTATACTATTTCGGGGAATGTAGGATCTTGTTTCTTTCACTCAGTGTGAGGAGATCCGCCCACGTTGTTGTGTGAATCAACAGTTCATACGTTCCATTGCTCTTTACAATTCTTACAGAAGACATGAAACAGGAAGCTGCATCACTTGTCACTGTCTAAAATCTAACACTAGTTTTTTTAGATGATTATACAGTCCACTGAAAGTGAATCATAAAAGTCCTCCAAGATTGATCATGTTGAAATGGTTTGATTAGGCATTGTGCTCCTTGGATAGATCACCTGGAGAAGATCTGGGTGAATTCACTGTAGGTGGTTTTACTTATTCCTTTGAATCAGGAAGCCAAAGCTAATTGGCAGGCTGGGAAAGTCCTCGTAAACCTCCACTTCCGTGATTTAATATTAGATAAGTCAGTGTATTTCTTAGGGGCAAATGAATTCCCTTGCAAAGTGAAATTTTCTTGGAATTTACTGGTGAAGTGTGTTAGATTTAAATTTAAACATGTTTATAAATTCAGCAAACATTTCATGGGCTTCTAGTATGTGTCAGGTACTGAGCTCGGTGGCAGAGCTGTAGAGGTGATGAAGACATGGTTCCTGCCCTGGAGGGACGTCTAGTACAATAGGGGTATGTGGTTAGAAGAGATACCTTATATACATTAATTCACAAACGACTATTTATTGAGAGTCTATAATATGCCAGGTCCTGAGCTGGACCCTGTGGAAATGTCCACCTCTCTTCAATCACAGAACTTACTTTCTAGGGGAAGAGACAGATGATAAGTAATCAAGCACATAAATAAGAAGGGTTAATATGGATTGTGAGCATTGTTATGATAGAAATAAGCAGGATGATGAGGTAATAATTTAGGAAGGCCATTTTATAGAAAGAAATCATGGACAACTTTGCTGAGGAGCAGGAGAGTTGGGCAAGAACATTCCAGGAGGCACAGAGAACTGCAAGCACACAGACTGAAGTGGCCAGGGCTTTCCTGGTTAAAGGGACTCAAGCGAGGAGGATTTGGCTGGGAAGAGTGGACAGGTGAAGAGTGACGTGAGAGAAGGTGGAGAGATAGGCAGGGGAAGATCCTGGAAGGTTTCAGCGGCCATGATCAAAAGTGTAGGTTTTTATAAGTGACGCAGGGAGCCCCTGGAGGAATTTAAAGGAGAGAATATCTGACTTTTTCTTGTCTGTGCTTTAATTTTATTTTAAAAACAAGGTCAGGTTAACACAATAAAGTTAATAAATCAAATTCATACAATAAAATGAACAGATTTTAAATGTTCAGATTGAGTTTTGACAATTAAACACGAGTACATAGCTATCATCCCAAACAAGATGCAGGACATTTCAGTTCCAAGAAGGTTCGCTTGTGGCCTTTTCTGATTTGCTTTTCTAGAGATCACTTTTGAGAACATTTGTAGGGGATTCACCGCCATATTCTTATCTGACTTGCTTTCTCATTTACTTCTCTCTGTCACAATACTAAAGAGTCACCGTTCCATGTTTTCTGACCCCCGTCAGTTCCTTGCCTCACCCCTTCTGATCTGATAACTCTTTTAAATTTTTCCCAGGTACTTTATTTTCAAAGTCACTTCCTAGTGAGAGTTTTGTCTCTCCTCTAGTCTATCCGAATTCTATATGTCCTACCTTTCATAAAGCCTGAAGCCTGTAATTAATCCATTCCAGACTGGTCTGTGTTCTCCAAATACAGAGTCTTTCTCAGCTATTTCACATTGAGTTTTTATTTATACTATCTAGTAGAGGAGTAAAGAGAAATATATGACTGTAATGAGAATGAATATACTAAATGATTTAGAGAAAATAATAATGATAATAATATAGAGATGAGAGGCAGGTAAATTCTATCTCAATGCAGCCTTCTAATTTTTAAAGGGAAAGTCTTATGCAGCATGTGGAGACCTGGCCCAAACACATTGCTGTCTTGGTTTGGTAAAACTGCTGAAACTGATTGGTTTTTCTCTTTATCTTGCACTGTGAGTCTTTTTTGTCTGCAATCTAATCAGCCAGTCATGAAGGCTTATACACTCCAGAGAACGTTGGATGCCTTTCTGCCGGGTTCAGACTTCACTGTCTGCTGCCTTGTCATCCATCTAAATGCTAACTAATGCCTTTTTTTGAGAAAGTCAAACGCTCAAGGCATTGGCTTGTCAGTGGTGGGTGTTTGCCTGTGCCAGTCCTACTGAGGTAATGGATCGGCAAGATTTGCTTATTTTAGAGATGATTTGATCTAGTGTGTTCTGTGTGGGTTGATGTGTTAAAAATTCAGGATGTTATTTACAAAGAATTGCAGAGAAACCAAGGGCAAATGGAGCCTTGGCCAAGATTTTCTTCCTTATTGATACTGCCATCACAAATATTTAATTGACATCAAGGTAAATATTCAAAGATTAATGTAGCATGCTGTTAATGGATAATGAAGGTGTGCAGGCCTTCCTGCCTCACTTTGCTCCTGGAACATCATTACCAGAGTAGTGATAGTCAGATGTGGAAGCAGTGTATCATCTTTTGGCACTCACTTGCAGGTAGCGTACACAAGAAATAGAGGTTGTTATGATCCATTTTGTGTATTTTGATGCATTAGTCACAATCCGTTGTTTGCATTTCCATGTGTTTAAGATTCAACATCAGTGAATTACATAGTGCTTTTTGGCAGCAAGACAACGATGCCAAAGATTTACATATTTGTTCCAAAGTAGCATCAAATTTATTTCTAGTGCATGTCCTATCTTTGGTATTTCATGGGGAGGATAAAAGACCCTTTACAAAAGTCCTTTTTCTTGGTACGTACTTTTATTTTTTATGTTTCTCACATAAACTTAGAAAGAGCCTGGTGCATAATAAATGCTCAATAAATGTAGCCCATGACTTCTCCTATTTTCTTGTTCTTCTGGGTGACTGCTCTGTTTCTCATTGAGAGTCTTCTTTGTGCAAATCATTTCTAATTTTTGTCGGCATTTTGGTTGCAGTGACAACAATATTTGAGGGATGTTACTTATCATAAAAATGATATCATGCCAATTTTTTTCCTCTTTTTCCCCTTTTTAAAAATTCTCTCAGTCACAGAAATCTACTCTGAGCAAATGAATTACTCTGAAATATATTTTTATGTGGTCATCATCTGGGAAATGAATACAGAGTTCCCTTATGCTATTATTTCTGCTCCAATGCATTATTTTTAAAACACTTAACAAGGATCATGATAAGTAACATGTAGAAGTAGGTGCAGTTGATCTGATGGACCCTAAGACATTTACATGCAAGTCGCACAAAGGATGTGTTAACAGAAGAGGATGGTGATAATCATATAATCACTCATTTCTTTGCTGCTTGTTTCTAATTGGGGTTGCCAATTCTGTGCTGATGATAAAGGAGAGCTGCTTTTGAGAGGTCAGTAAGTCTTAGGCCTCTGTAAACTTAATATTTACAAGAAAGCTTTGAAATCTGGAATTTGGGTTGTAAGTTTGGGCTATACCCACTGACTGTGCATCAGCTGCTGCTGTTTCCTCCCATTACTCCAGGCCTTGCTCTCCTTTCTCTCAGAGCTTCTCATCCCTGTCGTTTCTGCTGCTTTCTTATTAAAAAAGAGATTAGCAGCTGGTAAATGCATATTAGAACCCAACAGAGGCTTTATTTGAGATGAAAACTTGCAAACACACTGGGAAAAAGGGAGCCCTTTAAGGAGGAAATGGTCAGTTTTAGAAGTATCTTGTCTCAAATAGGCAATTTCTAAGACCCAGTTTCCATGCTTGGGGAGGTTATTCTATCAAGAGATATGAACCAAAGTGATGCAAATTGATTGAAAACAACACTACGTTGATGAACATGACATTTTCATTCTCTGTCAACTAAGAAAACTTAGTGATGTTTCTCTAAGCCTTCTGTGGAGTCCCCTGCATTAGCATCACCTGGGGTGCTTGCTACAGTACAGATTTCTAGACCCACACCTGTGGCATTAGCACCCCTGCAGTCAGAGCCCAGCGTCTGGGAATCTACTATTTCAGACGTTTTCTAAAATTTCTGTGAGAGGGATTTCTTTGCCAATCATTTGTGTCTTTTGACTTTATTAGTATAAAACTGTTAAGAAGTGAGGGATGTGGAGCCTGGCTAGCTGGCTTTCTAGCCCCAGCTCTACCGCTTCTACCGCTCCCTGGCTGTGTGACCTTGCTCCAGTTACCTGACCTCTCAGTTTTTTCTCTGTTAAATGGGAGATGCAATCGTATCCCTATTAGGGTTGTTCTGGGACTTGGCTGGGACAATCCCTGTGAAGCAGTTTGCATAGTGCTTGGCAAATATTAAATATGCTAAGTGTTCATTATAGTTGTTATTGTTTTATTAATAATAGTAATAATCATTATAGCGAAGCTTCCCTGCGACAGACTTGTAGTAAAACAATAACAACAGAAGCCTCATATATTTTTTGAAGCATAGGAATATCTAGCACTGGAGCTCTCTCTCTAAAGGAACTTAAAAAAATAAAAGTGAATGAGTTTTCAGCACTGGTCTATTTATTTCAGCGGCTTTCAAGAAAAATGCTCTAGGCTACAGCCTGTGGAAGGCTGCCTGAAGGTCTGGATGGCTAGCTCGGAGGGCGTGAGCCCTGCTGTTTGGTTCACCGCCTGAACCATATTGCGGATTTCCCTGCACTTCCTCACCCTCCAATGACTTCACCTTTGCGATGGCCATGGCCAAATTCTGTGAGCAGCCTTCCACCCCCTCACACCTGCAGACTGAAGGCCATCCCATTCCAGCAATTTAGAACACGTCCTTCACCTTTCCCCATGTAAAGATGGCCTTGTGCTTTCATCGTGTGTGTTTTCGGCCAAGTTCCCACACACTGGGTTTTTGGCAATTAGAAGGCTTTAATTACAGCTATTAGACAGTCTGAGCGAATGACAGCGTTTTTCCTCTGGTCATGTAGCAGTGACTTGAAAGGGGGAAGGCACAGATGGAGATGGTGTGTGAATGATTCTGGCTGTTCAGATGCCAGTGGCACCTTGGTGAGGTGGTTGGAGATGCTGTTTCTCTTCTGCCCCAGGAGACTCGCCATTATCACCCGGATCACACTGGCCTCTGTCTCCAGTTACCATGTTGCCACCTGTCAGTTGTGAATACCTTCAAAGACACCATTTCTCTCCCTCTCTACTGTTCTTCTTGCTGACAGACCATATTCCGGAAGACTGAAGGTCCTCCAAATTACTCTTGATAATTGCATTGAAGACTCTGCTCCTTTCGCTTTGAGAGTTGAATATTTTTCCTTTTTTTCCATATAAGTAAAACATCTTTCTTTCTCGCCATCTCCTTTGCTCCTGCCACATTATTTTAACATACCTGGTACCTGAGAAGCAACTTCTCAGTTTGTTATTGTCAATTTTTGGCAACAAAATGAATTTTCCTTTAAAAGTATAAGATGTTTCCCTTGTATATCTGTTATATGCAGCAATCCAGAGAATTAATTCAGGCTATTTTCAGAACTATTTCAAACATTTTGATGACTCAGAATCTGAATCAGAGCAAATAGAACACGATCTAAATACTACAAGGTGACACAAATTCAACATGAATAGGGAAGGATTAAAAAGGCAGTAATTGTGGTAATTCAGCCTTAATTAGTTTATATTGAGAGAAGTAATGTTGCGGTTCTGGAGATAGATGCTAAGGTATCCCTTGCATCATTTTTCAAATATATAATCCTAGGAGTATAAAAATAACCAAAATTTGTGGAACCTGTAATGAAGAAACAGAAGTTCTTTCTCCTTGTTTGAAATTTTGAATGTCCTTGTTCTACAGTTAATGAATCAGGATTTATTTTGTATTCCTCACAATTATCAGCAGTGTTAAAATTAATCTACCTAATTCCAGCAATTTTTTTGGCTTTGTTTGGTAGATAGAAATAGTGTGTGGTATAATTCCTGCCCTCCAGAAGCCTCTAGTCCGGTTTAGGGGAGAAGACTGATATGAAACTAATGTGAAATCAGCCATATTCCAGGCACAGGGTTCTACTACTATTTGTGTATGACCAAACTGAGTGTTGAAAAAGTCCTGGGTTTTGCACAACACCACTTGCTGGGAGATTGTAGTTTCCAAACATAGGGCATAAGCAGTGTCTCCCATCCCACATGCTCTTCTGCAATGTGGGCTTGCCACTCCCTCATCAGGAGGTGGAGTCTGTTACTTGTTCCCTTGATTGGGGCTGGTCTTAGTGACTCACTGGTAACCAATGGACTTCTGAGGCTAGGTCCAGAAAGGTCAGGCCGCTTTTACCTGGCTCTTTTGGAACGCTTGCTCTCCAGGCATCTCCTCTCAGGGAATGCCCGCTTGGAACCCGGCTGCCATGCTGTGACATCTCAGACCACATGAAGAAACCCTGTGTAGGTGCTCTGACTCCAGCCTTTGGGGCATCTCCACCCAAGTGTCAAACATAAATGAAGAAACCCTGTGTAGGTGCTCTGACTCCAGCCTTTGGGGCATCTCCACCCAAGTGTCAAACATAAATGAAGATAATTCCAGACTCTAGACTCACCAGTCTTCTCAGGGGAGGCCTCAGACATTGTGGAACAGAGACAGTCCAAACCCCTCTGCCCTGTCCAAAATCTTAACCAGCAGAATCCGATGTTGCTTTGCACCATTAAGACTGATTCACTCTTGCCAACATCTAATGGTAGAGTATCGAGTAAAATGGAGACCAATAAAAGAGATGCTACTATGTCTGATAATAATAATCAACAAATAAAAGTTCTTATTTATTCCTTGCTGTGTGCCAGATTTTGTGACCTAATGCTTATATAATCCTTACAGGAACCCTAAGTTTGGCATTATTGAACTTCCCATTTTGTAGATGAGAGAAATAAGGCACAGGGAGGTAGAATAATATAGTCACGTGGTACGTGAGGGAAGAGGATATGGAGCCTTTGTGCTTAACTGCTTGGATGGATGATATATCTTAGGGCTAAATATGGTGCAGTCCAGAACTGGCACATGAGTTCAGAGACTATATCACTCTGAGGTGGGCAGTTTTAGACCTTGGGAGGTTTTATCAGGACATACAGTTTCTGCTGAGCCTGGTCAGGTGTGTAAGATTTAGATAAGCAGAGTGGAAGGCAGAGACAGGCATTTAACGTGGAGGTAACCATGGGAACAGTGATAGATGTGAGAAAAGAACTCATGAGTGCATGGATGGAGTACGAACCAGTAAGAAGAGAAGCTGAGGAGGAGGATGGGTGTTGGAAGGGTTCCTTTAGAGATCTACACATCTGGGGCTTTTGATCTGGGAGGAGCATGTCTATATCAACAGTTCAGTAGGTTACACTGGCGACAATATGGAGACTGGGCAAACCTCAAGTGGAGGCAACCAAAAGAAAAGAGAACAGCTGAGATGCTATTTAATTAGCCCAAGAGAGTAATAGCCAGGTGGCATTGGTAATAAAGATTAAGAGTAAATTTAGAGAAATTTCAAAGAAATACATGTCACAGCTTAATAGCAGATTGAATATAAAGGTTGACAGAATAGGAGGTGGTAAAAATGGTTTCCAGCCAATGAGGCCGGAAGTGTGATAAAAATCTCTTACATTCAAATATTGCCAGAAATAATTAATGCTACTCAAGTCCAGTAAAAGCGTTAGATTAGAATTGCAAGACTCAGAAATAGTACTGCAAAAGTTGACAAATCTTACACAATAATAATACCATAGTACTTTATAAATATATTGCCTTATATCTGGAAGGCTCTTTTCTCTATTTGACATGCCACTGTCATATTTGATACTCACTACAAGACTGTGAATTAGATATGTAGGACAGGTGGCTATCCCATGTACGGAGGATCTAATGAAGTCTCGTAGAGGTTGAGTTCCTAGTTCAAGATCCCATGGGAGATAAGACCTTGTACTGGGACCAGGTCCTTTCATTCACAGTCCACTGCTACTTCTATTTATAAAACTGCCTTTTTGAAGAGATTTTGGACATGGGTAGGTAATGTTTTGTCCCAGAAAACTGAGGAGCACAAATATTTCTCAGTATCCTGTACATTTACAGTATGTTGTGGTTTCTGATGGAGAGGACCAGCCCTACACATAAGCCCTTGTTATATAAGTAAATACTATGTAAGTGAAAGTATGAATAAGGTTTCAGGCGGTTTCTTGAACTCATTCTGTCTACAGATTGAGTTCAGAGAATTTAAAAAGCTGTAAATATCTAGTTTTCAAATATTAGTCACTCAAATCAGAAGACCAGAAGTCACTTTCCTTCTTAATCCTTTATGCGCAGTCCTATTCATTTCACATCCTAATTATCTCTAGAATCCTTGCACTCTCTCTGTTTATAGCAATATTACTTTAGTTTACACGCTTTAGATGTTTCTTGGAGTAATTCAACAGACTTCTAATTTGTTATTGTGCTTTATTACCTCTGCACTCCCATCCCATCCATACTTCATGCAAATCTAACCGTGTTAGAATTATCAATGGTTTTCCCAAGACTTATATAAGATATTTTCAAGCTACTTGGCGTGTAAGTCCCCTCAAGGCTGTGCCAACCTCTTCACCGTTATTTCCTGTTGGTCCCCCTCATACTTTACACTATTGTAATATTGATAGAATGATAGATTTACACATACATACATGCACGCACACACACTTATTGCCTCTGTAGCATAGCACAGGTTTTTCCCTTCCTGGAATGCCTATCTCCACTGCATCCAAGGGCAAACTTCTGTTCATTCTTAAAAGCCTACTCATATCAACTCATCAAACACATCCTGCTTCTCTCCAGTCCGACAGCATTAATTCCTCCCGCCTTTGTACTGTATATGGACCCAGCCCAAACTCCATCTTGCCTGGATTGCCCTGTACTGTAATTCTTTATCTTCGTGCCCACTCTGCCTATTAGATTGTAAAACCCTTGAGGGCAGAGACCACAATTATCAGTCTCTGCCTCCCTTGAAATTGTTACAGTACTTGGCACATGGTGGGTGCTCATTAAATGATTGTTGAAATTAAAAAAGGAAAAATGTGTTGGCAATAAAAGACTTTGGCTGGGAAAGGTTATTACCATTGTACCACAACCACAAGTTTATTATGTACCTGTTTTCACGAAGCAGTTTGCTGAGTGCTCCTCAGAACAAATTACACAGATTCACTTCTTGACCTCTAAGAACTTATTTATAATTTAATACATATATCAGGCATGAGGGCAAATATGGAAAGGACAGACAATAATTGAATTACCAACATTAAACAGATATACAAATAGGTTAGATTAAATATTTACTTTGTATGCGTGTTACCTTGTAAAGGGTAATTGCATTTTAGCAGCTGGTGAGTGGATGGGAACCATTTGAGTTTTATGTTTAGACAATAGGATCCTATCATAATGATTACAATGTAAACTGAATTTTGATGTTTTTATGGGTGAAGATGGACATTAATATTCCCTATGAGGTTAATTTACATTACATTGGAAGAAGAAGTCGTATACTTTGGATAGAATCCAAATCTAGCCACCTCTGGACAAATTAGAGCAAATGGAGCTTATCTGTAGAACTCCACCATTTAAAAAAATATAGAATCTGAAAAATATGTGTTTTTCATCAAAAACAGGAAATAGGGTATTTGACAACATGCATTTGTCTACGGAATGTGATGGAATATGTGATGAAATATGTTTTGTCAATAAAATAAATTGCCAAACAAAATGTAATCCTTTCTGCAAATGCATTTAGTCTCCAGAATGAAATGAGCTACTTCCACAAAGCGCATTTTTTCCCTTTGAATTATTTTAGATTTGCTGTCTATCAAAAACTATGGAGAAAATGTGTTTTGTCAGACACTGTATTTCAAGGTACACAGATAAAAATATATTTAATTAGAAAAAAGCAGACTCAGTTGTGGAGGGTCAGTGAGTGTTCGTAGCGTATTGATGTAGTTTAAATGAGTCTGTGACTTTTGGCTGAAGAAGCTTAGCTCACATCCCTCTCTGGTTGTATTCTTGAAAATGTTCAAGTGATACCCTGATGGTCCTTGATCATATTCATAACACATTTATTGTACCATGTTATCATCACATCACTGAAAGAGTTAATTACTTGCCTAATTAGGTTCTTTTTGTTTCATTCTCCTGCTCTGTGAATTGGTCCTTTGCCCCAAGGCTCCTGAGGAATTTAACTTACATAATTAATTAACGCAGTTTAACCCTTCAAATGTGACTCTAACACCCCACCTAGTTTAACATGATTTTAGATCTCTGGTTAACAGCCTGTAGTGCTATACAGTGGATGAGTTAAAGTCAAGTAATTAAGTGTTGTTAAGTTGGGAAAAAATATAATTTTTGGAAAAGTGATCAAAAGAGTAATAAGTGTGGAAGCAGCTGTGAGAAGAGTGAAGTATTATAATACATATGAAAGAGGATATGAATGGCAACTCTTTTTGTCTTTTTCTCTTGTTCTTTTTTAAATTAGAACACACTTCCTCACTCGTGGTATCTGCTTAATATTTAAGGATTGAATGAGATAATGTCTATAAAGCTCTTGGCTCTATGCCTGGCATTGTTTTACTTTGATTGATAGTTTTCCAGTATTAAATAAACATTGTTCCATTTGGTTTTCAAAGTGTTTTCTTTTCTGCATGAGAGTCACTTATTTCCATCTTATGGAAAAGTAAACTAAGTTTCAAAGGGTCGTGTAGTGGTGGACAGACGAAGGGACCAATCTCTACTGCTGGGTGAGAGGAACTTTCTTAGGGAGAGGTGACATTTGAACTGTATCCTGAAGAATAAGGAGGAAATAAAAAGGCAGGAGCTGCATGGAAACAATGAACGTAGGTGGAATGTTGAGTGTACTGTTAATAACCTATGTTGCCAGAGAGAAGGGCTTAATTTATCGGGATATGAGGCTACAAAGGTAATTTACATTCATAAAGTACCTTATGTACTAAGGAATTTTTACTTAGTCCTAGAGGTACTGGGAAACTACTGAAAATGTTTGAAGCAGGTGGCTGACATGATTCAACTTATATTTTAGAAAACCGGCTTTGGTTTTAAGTGTGAAAGGGAATTAGAGCAGGAAAGAGAATGGTGGGCAGGGTGTGTATTAGTATATCACTGCTGTACTCCAGCTGAGAGACAGTGAAAGCCCAGGCTGGGGCTGCGGCAATGAGATGAAGAAGCTGGGAGAGAGATTCAAAAGACATTTCTCAAGTCGAATCAGTAAGAGGTCATATATGGTAGACAAGGTTATGGGAGAGTTTGGGAAAAACTGCAAAATTGTATAAGAGATGACGCCCTTGATATAGATAGAAAATGCAAAAAAACACACAAAAACTTCTACAAGTTGATGTTGGTGAAGCAGATATATTTGGTTTTGCATATACAGGATATGACCGTAGGATCAATAGACAGATGTGTTGTGTAAATATGGATCCTGAGTCCAGGAGAGGAGCTGGGGGAAGGAATAAAGATTTGGAGAGTTATTATTATATTTGCTTTTGTCTTTGCTATATGAATGAAACGCCTTTATAAGAATTTTAATTAATATTCAAAATAATGCATTGAAATGAAATTTAACAAATGTGAAGGCCTAACTCTCTCATGTTCTTCTCACTTTTATTAAGTAACAGTTATTCAGAATGTGTCATGATCAGGCATAATTAAGATGTACATGAATTATCTCAGTTAATTCAAACTACTTGGATAAACCTGGGTGATAGATATTAATATTCTTATTTCCCAGTGAAAACACTGAGGCTTGGACAAATGAAATTACCGGCCAATATAGAACAAGAATTCAAATCCTCGTGTATCTCCAAAGTCTGTCTTCTTAAACCACACTAGCATGGAAACTTTCAAATCTGATTCATCTTCAAGGCTTCCAGTTCTCAGTGGTGACTCTTTTCGGCCTCTCATGGGTAGCCTAACCTCTTCTTCATTGGGAAATAATTCACAAGTATCCAGCAGAGGACTTGACCTACAGAAGGCAGCCAATGGATGTTTATTTCCATCTTTTTTTCAGGCCAGAATCCTTCCCCCTCTCTCAGCCCTTCTAGCACCCCTTCTGGGTATAATTTAAGACCCACAGTTCTCTCTACTTTCATTGTAGACCTTGACACACATTATTTCTCACCTACTTGCCTGGGGGTGGTTTGAATAGAAGCATTATCTGTGCTTTTCCACAATGGGTAGCACACAGCCTTGTAACGTGCTAAGTGCTCCGCCTGCGTTGCCTCATTTATAATCCAATGAGGTTATACTCTAAGTACCTCCGTTTTTGAAAGAGAAATGGGCAGCTCTGTCAGTAACTGGCCAAGGACTCCCAAAGAGCTAAGACATAGATGAGGATGTGAACCCTTATCTAGAGCAAGAAGAGTGCTAAGTGACTAGTGCCTTGTGTATAGTAGGCTCTCATCCTTGAAGGAACGAGTAAACAAAAGCACTATTTCTATAAGCAAGACTTTGGGGACATGAGCGTAGTTCTATTAGACTGTAGGCTTTTTTTTTTTTTTATCAGTGCTCATGGTAATAGGATTCTGCCTAATGTGACTCATTTCAGAGAAGGCTTGAATAAAGGAGCTCTGTAATAATGCAAAAAAATTTCAAGTCAGTCTTCTGGAGTATCTGAAAGGCACATGTTCATTCCTTAATCTCACCAATCCAAATAATGAACAAGGGAGTCCACAGCAGAATTATAGAGATTGTTCCAAAGCTTAGAGGCTAATTTGATTTTGTACGGAATGTTAAGAAAGGGTTTTAAAGAATTTTTAATGAAAAGGCAATTAACGTTGAAACCTTCATTAACGGATAGTTGAGAGAAAAAACTGGACTTCTTGCTGAGTTTTTGACTTTTTAACTAATTGCAAAACTTTATGGTATTTTTTACTGTATATTAGAAAATGGTAAGGCACTATCTATTTAATACAGCTAGACCTTATGGGCAAATAGAACACTTTTAAAGGCTTTTAACTTTTTTTTTTAAGTAAAGAGGACAGAACCCCCAAGAACTAATTATAACTCAACAGTGCTCATTTGATAAAATGGATGCAGAGTAATGAAATGTTCACAAGGAAACAGTAATTTTGACTCAGCTTAAAAGACTCTTGAAACTATTATTTGTTTCCTCATATTAGCATACATTGGCCAATTTTGCATACAGCAGAAAGTGGACATTTTGTAAGAAAACTATTAGGAGCAGTCCTGAGCATTGAACAAAAAATAGATAATGCTTATGAATGTTGGTTTCTTGATTCCAAGTCTTCTACACTCTTAAATACAGTTCACTTATCACTTTTTTTTCTTTTTTTTTTGGTGAGGAAGATTGGCACTGAGCTAACATCTTTTGCCAGCCAATCTTCCTCTTTTTTTGCTGAGGAAGATTGGCCTTGAGCTATCATCTGTGCCTATCTGCCTCTACTTTATATGTGGGATGCTACCACAGTATGGCTTGATGAGCAGTGTGTAGGTCTGCACCCGGCATCTGAACCTGCAAACCCCAGGCCACCAAAGCAGAGT
This sequence comes from Equus quagga, assembly GCF_021613505.1. NCBI lineage: Eukaryota > Metazoa > Chordata > Mammalia > Perissodactyla > Equidae > Equus > Equus quagga. The sequence continues at coordinate 55,910,674 of NC_060273.1, read as the reverse complement.
GCGCGAACTTAACTACTACGCCCCCCGGCCAGCCCGATCATTTCTCACTTTTTTAAAAAAGTTATTTTATTCAGGTCGTATTGGATTATAACATTGTGGAATTTCAGGTGTACACTATTATCTATCAGTTTCTGTATAGACTGCATGGTGCTCACCACCAATAGTCTAGTTCTTATCAATCACCATATGTGCCCCTTTACCCTTTTGCCCATTTCCCCACCCCCTTCCTTTCTGGTAACCACTAATCTGTTCTCTTTATCCATATGTTTGTTTATCTTCCAAATATGAGTGAAATCATACAGTGTTTGTCTTCTCTGCCTGGCTTATTTCACTTAACATCATACCCTCATGGTCCATCCATGCTGTTGTAAATGGGACGATTTTGTCTTTTTTATGGCTGAATAGTATTCCATCATATATATACATGTCACATCTTGTTTATCCTTTCATCTGCTGATGGGCACTTGGGTTGCTTCTGCGTCTTAGCTATTGTGAATAATGCTGCACTGAACATAGGGGTGCATAAATCTCTTTCTATTGCTGATTTCATGTTCTTTGGATAAATACCCAGCAGTGGGATAGCTGGATCAATGGCATGTCCTTTCTTAATTTTTTGAGAAATCTGCATACTGTGTTCCACAGTGGCTGCACCAGTTTGTGTTCCCACCAGCAGTGTATGAGGGTTCCCTTCTCTCCACATCCTCTCCAACATTTGTTATTTTTTGTGTTGGTAATTATAGCCATTTTGACAGGTGTAAGGTGATATCTCACTGTAGTTTGATTTGCCTTTCCCTAGTACTTAGTGCTGTTGAACATCTTTTCATGTGCCTGTTGGCCATCCATACATCTTCTCTGCAAAAATGTCTGTTCACATCCTCTGCCCACCTTTTGATTGGGTTGTTTGTTTTTTTGTTGTTGAATTGTATGAGTTCTTTATATATTTTGGAGATTAGCCCTTTGTCTATATGATTTGCAAATATTTTCTCCCAGTTGATAGGTTGTCTTTTTGTTTTATTCATGGTTTCCTTTGCCTTGCAGAAGCCTTTTAGTCTGATGTAATCCCATTTGTTTATTTTTTCTTTTGTTTCCCTTGCCTGAGTAGACATGGTATTCAAAAAGATGCTGCTAAGACTGATGTCAAAGAGCATACTGCCTGTATTTTCTTCTAGGAGTTTTATGGTTTCAGGTCTTACATTCAAGTCTTTAATCCATTTTGAGTTAATTTTTTGGATAGTCTAAGATAATTGTCTACTTTTATTCTTTTGCATGTGGCTGTCCTGTTTTCCGAATATCATTTATTTAAGAGACTTTCATTTGTCCATTGTATGTTCTTAGCTCTCTTGGCGAAAATTAACTGTCCACAGATGTGTGGTTTTATTTCTGGGCTTTCAATTCTATTCTATTGATCAATGTGTGTGTTTTTCTGCCAGTACCATGCTTTTTTGAATACTATAGATTTGTACTGGGTTTTTTTTGGTGAAGAAGATTGGCCCTGATCTAACATCTGTTGCCAATCTTCCTCTTTTTGCTTGAGGAAGAGTGGCCCTGAGCCAACATCTGTGCCCATCTTCCTCTATTTTGTATGTGGGATGCTGCCAGAGCATGGCTTGATGAGTAGTGTAGGTCCGTGCCCAGAATCTGAACCAGTGAATCCAGGCCACTGAAGCAGAGTGCACTGAACTTAACTACTATGCCGCTGGACTGGCCCCTCTTTGTAGTGTATTTTGAAGTCAGGGATTGTGATGGCTCCAACTTCTTTTTTCTCAGGATTGCTTTGGCTATTTGGGGTCTTTTGTTGTTCCATATAAATTTTAGGATTCTTTGGTCTATTTCTGTGAAGAATGTCATTAGGATTCATTTCTCACTTTAACCCTAATGATGGAAGTGAATGGAACATCCATTCTTTGGTTTTTCAATATTTACTTTTGGTACCAGCATTTCCCAAACTTTGCCCTGGAAATGTTAGTAACTATTATGTTCCCCACCCCCTACCACATGTGTGATCCTTAGGGCCTTAGAGTAATGGAAATGAAGACAGAAGTCTTTTTGCTGGCAGAATATTAGAGAGTTTTTATTGGCCATATGGTGTACTCTTATGCCATGGAATTAGGAAAAGTCTTATTTCTTGCCTTTCAGAGTAATTTAAAGAAAAAAGTTTATAAGCTTTGGAATTAGATTAACTTCCTAAGTTGTCTCCTAGCAATTTCTTTTGACATTACTAGGATAACTAACCACCATGTGAGCAGGGCAGGGTCAGGGGTGAGGAGGTTGAGGGCCCCCACAGGAGAGGTAGTTTGCTACCCAGCCTTTGCCCTGTGGCTAGTCTTTTTTTTTTTTTTAAAGATTTTATTTTTTTCCTTTTTCTCCCCAAAGCCCCCCAGTACATAGTTGTACATTCTTCGTTGTGTGTCCTTCTAGTTGTGGCATGTGGGACGCTGCCTCAGCGTGGTTTGATGAGCAGTGCCATGTCAGCGCCCAGGATTCGAACCAACGAAACACTGGGCTGCCTGCAGGGAAACGCGCGAACTTAACCACTTGGCCACGGGGCCAGCCCCTGTGGCTAGTCTTTTTATACCTCAAATTGCTCACTGCTGAATAGGTGCCAAACCACAAAGCTTCTAACTTTTAGATTTGATATATCAGATATGGTAAAACAATCTTTCTTTACCTTTTTCACTTCTAACCTTGTTTACTGGGAGGTAACAATGTAAAAGAATTAGAGGCATGTTCCTTTAACAAAAACAGTCTAATTCTATTTGTTGACTGTAAAGAGAACCAAGAAGAGATGTAAGTTAGGTGCCTAACCAATCAAAGCCATTCCATCTTGAGAGGATCCATCTTGGTAACTGAAGAAAGAACCAAAATTTGCAAAGTTCTTCCTCCGTCTGAGTTCAACGCTCAGTCTTCATTAATGCTAGAACTCATTTAATCTGCTTATATTATGACCCAACATAAATATTGTAGGCATTTGAGATATCTATTTCTGGATAATCTGGTTGATTGAGTGATCAGTTAAATGCATCAAATCAAAGAATTTTCCAGAATCAATTGGAAGTAAGAAGATCTGTGGTCCACCTCTGCCGCTTACCAGCTTTGTGACCTTGGACATCCCTTAAGTTTTTTCTTTTACTTCGGATCCGGTGGCGCAGCGGTTAAGTTCACTGTTTAAATCTAAGTTCTCATGAGCTGAAACTATACTATCTTATTTGGTTATAATCAATGCATTTTTGGCAGCGCCACATAATGTATCTCTGTATAATGGAAAATTTGTGTATGACCATTTCTCATGCACGTATATTCCTGTATTTGAGAATTTGTACTTTGATTCATTGTAAGAAAAAGAAACGACAGAAATATGGCAGGCAAATTCATTCTTCCCTTTGACCGGTTGTTTTGCCCAGCATAGAGTCTTCTCAGTTTTATCTGTGTCTCAAAAGGTCTAACTCCTTGAATAGGTTTCCTTGGGAGAAATTCAAGGAAACAAAGATTTTGGCCAACAAAAATTTCTGAACTTATCCTTTCATAGAATGTTTGAAATACATTATATTATTTTAAATAATTTTACAGGAATGTTTCTACAAACATCCTCCTTCCATTTTGGTTTTTTTAGGTACAGCTGTACATACCGTTCTCATTTATGGACAATATCAATAATCTGTGTATTGTAGTCTCTTACAACCCAGAAGAGCAACATATTACACATTAGATCTTGAGCAAGGTCTTGATGATGTCAGTTTTGACGTTGATGCGTCTAAGTAGTTGAGTTTTAATCTGTACCAGGGTATAACTCTTTTGTACACTGACACAATTATTATTGTTATTATTATTATTATAAAAATCAGGTATATTTATTAAGCTACACAAGGCAAAAAGAAACCAAAGTGACATCCTATGGTGTCAGCTCAATCAAGGATCGATGTTGTAGGGAGGGAGGGCTTATTGACCTAGGAAAACCAATGGGAGTTCAGAGCCATTTTCTGTGGATGAGGGCTTACCCAAGTCCTTCCCTAGGTTCAGGTTTGTCATCTATTTTATGTTTGGTGTCTACATTTATTGTTGTTTGCATTAACATATATACCCAGGCTTCACTCAAACAACAGATGCAGATTTTGGTACTTTAGTTCCTTTCCTTTCTTTTCTTAAGTTGCAGAAATCATAAAACACAGGCATTTTGAGGGAACCTTTATGCTCAAATATAATCTATTTATAGCAGATGAAGTGTGATAATTTTATGAGACTGTTTTACACGCTAGTACAATAAAATTATTGAGTTAATTTGTCTGTATCATGTCCTTTATTACTGTTTTCATTCCCTTTTATTATACCTTGTCCAAATTACTAGTGTAAGTAGCATGTTCTCTTAATTCTGTGTTAGATTTATTCATTTGTTTGCTTGGTCATACGTTTAGATGCCTTGACATGTACTAGATATCAATTCCCTTGTCACTTTTTTCTTTATTCTGCCATATTGTGACTTAACACGAAAATACACACTGCAAAATGTATGTTGGTCTGGGACATTAAAATGATTGACAATGAGCTCGCAGGGCAAGGAGGAGGCTAATCCATATATGACACACAGAAGCTGTTTTCCTGGCAACAACTTCATCATTGTTTCTAAACATGAGAGATGAGCCAATGTACCTAAAAATCATTCAGGTAAACAGCAAAGAATTTTGTTTGGCAGGGTATGAATACCATAGTCTTTCTCCTTCTCACGTCACTGTGGGAAGTGGACATAGATTCTTCCCATCTAGATTACTAGCTGTTTTAACTCAATATGAGATGTGTAAATCTTTGGCAGTTTCCTAGTGAGTCATATTCAATCCTTTTATATGTACGTAATAACATCTCAGAGTAGTTAAGATATGTCAGGCCCTTGGGGAAAAAAATGTTCACGTACATTTGGAATGTAGGCTAGATATGTAGCTACTTTTCCTGGGTAATAAATTGTTTTGAGAACAAGTTGAAATCTGATGATAGCCTCTATCAAATTTTTAAGTCCAATATCTCGTAGTATTCGATATTTCACATTAAGTGAAGGAAAGAGAAAATAGGAGGCTAAGTTGGTTCAAAAAACTGTATGAGACCTAAGAAAAGGCTGTTCCCAGATGGAATTCACTGAAGATTCTGTTTCTTTGCATTTTCATTATAATTAATTCTTTAATATTGCCAGTTGAATCTCACGAATTGAAAATGTTCCAATCTATACAATCTGGCATCATGCTGCTCTTCTGAAATTCCAGGGAGCTTTCCTAAGGGAAGATTGGGAAATTCGAAGTACGAATGGAGCAATTAGAACAGAGGTGTGGCATCAAGAGATATGGGCCAAATAGATATGACATCATGACAGTGGCCTCTTTCCAAATGCACTATAGTCAAATTAGCATATGGTAATAAGAATGGAAGAGAGAGAGATGCTGTTCTCTGGAAAACAGTATGAATTTAAAGTTTTAAATTCCATGATCTCCAAACCATATCCTGAAAGTGATATGCCTATAGGGGAGTTGGAAGCAGCATTAGATGAGTTGCCAAAAATATACAGAGGTTAAGGCAAGGGTGCATGGGAGTTGATGGGAGTGGAAAACTAGGAAGGAAACAGGCCATTGCCTGGAAGATATGTTATTGATCAAGGACCCTCAGGGTTAACTGAGGATGGAGAATTAGCAGGAATTAATATGGGAACTTAATGGTATATAATCCAGTTATTTTGGAAAAGAGAAGTTGTATGAGTTGCAAAGGGGCTCACATGTGTAGGCAGTGGCAGAGCCAGGGTCCTTTATTTCATGTCTGTCCCTAGGATTGGCCTGAAGGCTTAGAACATTCACTTTTTTAAGAAGTTAAATACATAGGAAGCGTCAACCTCCTTGAACCTTATGTAAAATTCATGTAACCTTTTATCTTACCTTATGACATTTTAATTATGGAAGCAATACATACTCATTGTAGAAAGTTTATAAAACTATAAGGGAATATTTTCCCTCTCCCCACCCGAAGATAACCATAGGTTAACTGTCTTATCCTTCATCCTAGAAGACTTGGAATGAGTACAAATACGGTAGGAATAAAACTCGTAGACAATGATCAGTTTTATTCACAAGCTTCATGAGGCATAAATAAGGTTGTAAAAATCAGTATAGACAAAGGGCACATCTGAGCAAGCTTGGTGTGCCCATTCTGCTCCTCACTGGGATGCGGCCAGAGGAGTGATGATGATCTTCAGCCTGTTTTAGCCCCACACAAAAGACCTCCAATCTTTAAGCATTATGATGCCACTCCTCCCAAAACCACCACCACAAGAGCCACATCACTTCCCAGAGTGACCATTTTGTTTTCTGTTTTCTGTTTTTGTCAAACTATTTTTTCTATCTATCTAACTATCTATCTATCTGTATTGACAAAATTAAGTTGACAGTGCAAACACAGTATTGGACCCTGCCCTTTCCACTCATTTAAAACTTTGAGTATTTCCCATGTCAGTACATAGCCTGCAGACACATGGCTTTAAATTATTAGCCTAATTTTACAGTGGCAAAGGGGGGGGGGGGCTAATCAGATTTTCATTTATTTGGGAAAAATCAGAGTTAATCTGGCAAGTTTTCATATTTAAAAGCTCACTTGCAAGTTGTGAGAGCTAAATTTACTGAGCTGTCCACTTGTCTTATCAGGAAAATAATCACTAATGTTTCCTACAGAAGACATCAGTTAAAATTAACTGAATGTTTACCTCGACAAGGAAGTAACAAGTATTCAGAAGGCTTACTCACACGTTAGAATTCTTTGTGAGAAATTCCACATCTAAATCCTCCTTTAATTTTTTTTCCTTATTTTTTTTATTAAACCTTTATTTGCTTTCTCCTTTTTTATTTTTTTTAATTTTACCTTCTCTTTTTTCTAGTGAATGCTCAACAGCATCTGTATTGCGTACTAAGTCATGTTAATGGATTCCATAGATAATTTCCAGTGGTTGAAAAGGCCTTTGACTTCAGAGGAATTGAAGCAATTTTGAAAGAAGCCGAAGAGGTGTCTATTAGAATCCTCCCCATACACATGAATGGTGGAGTGACATTTGAATTTGACAGAGAGAGTGAAAAGATCAAGTTGAAATGTAGCACTAGAGAAGGGAATGCCGCCTTATCCGTGCCTTCTCTGTTTGCTGAGAGAAGATATTTGAAACTTTGAATGAGAAGTAAAGGGCATTAGCATCAAGTGAGAGTACAGGAGTCAACTTGGATTTGCAAATACAAAGTCATCTCGCCTCAACTCCAGAAGACCTTGAAGCTGAGATCCAAGATCATATGCTTAAAAATAAGTAACTTTTGTTACAGAAGAGTGTGTAGGTGACCAAAGCTGAATTTGCACAAGAAAGGAGAGATCACAGAAAGGAGACTCTGAAGGAGTAAGGCTACCTGGGCTGGTTCTGGGAGTTTAATTCGGGAGGCTGGGCTAGTCTCAGAGTCTACAAAATGATTTCTGAGAGGTGAGCAACTTCCACTTTGGCTTAAAAAAAAAAAATCTGAGGGCACCTACATTGACATTTTATCCCCTTTAAAAGATGAACTCCTCGCTGCAGTCATATGTATTTCTTCTTAATAATAAGGGCTGAATTTTTGCCTGGATTCACTCCTTAAAATTTAGGGAACCCACGGCCCCTCGAGTCCCCCCCACTTATTCTCAGCTGAACACCAAGATTCAAATTGTAGTTTCAAATATCACTGTACTTAACTCTCTTGGAATAAAGAATAATTCAGATAGGGAAGTACTTATTGAAATTCACCTCCTCAAAAGCTACGGTCAGTAGTTAGTTGGTTATAAATAGTGTTTCTGCTTCTGTGTTATTTGATTCTGTTAGAATAAGAACACATTCATGTATTATTTGGGAAGCTAAAAATAAGTTTAAAAATAGAAAATAAATTATAGTGTAAGAAAAAAATAGCATAAGCAATGTTGAAAAAAAGAATTTTAATTAAGGAATGAATTAAACATGCTTTAGTAGTAATGTCTGTCTATAAAAAATAAAATTGGTTAGGAAAGTTTACCTTAGTGTTAAGAGGACTTGGGCCTACAGAGTCATGTGGCTTAGACTGGAGCCTCTGTTGGCCAGGAAATAGCTAAGAGATCTTGGGACAGTTCAGTTATAAAACTGGAATAATAATACATGCCCACCTGATAGGGTTGTTTTGAAAATTAAATGAGATACTTATAAAGCAAGTAGCATGTCGCCTGGCACATGGTAAGCACTCTGATAATACTTGTTCCTGCATGAGGCAGAAGAGCCCTGTCTTAGCTCACATCCTTTGAGAAGCAGATGCTGAGATGGGATTATACGTGCAGCAGATTTATTAAGGGAAATATCTGTGAGGGATAAAGGGCAAGAAGCAGGAGTAGCAGGGAAAGATTTCAGATCATAATGGAGGTCTGAGATGTGTGAAAGAAGAAGGAGAAGGAAGGTAGATTGAGTAGGAAAAGTCTCAGGCTGCAGTAGAAGCAAGGACTCTGGGAATGTAGTAGTGGACCCAGAGAGACAACAGCTAGGGATGTTGCTGTCTGAAGCAGAAGATGTGAGCAGTGCATTTCTGTGACTGCCGTGGGGCCATCGCTTGAGCTGGTGCTTTGGTATAACTGTTGTAATTCATTAGTACTGACGCATTAGAGCATTCCTTCACTCCAACCTTTGGGTGATAGATTCACGGTACCCTATCTCTGAATCTCAATTTCCTGACCCATGAAATGGGTCAAATAAATATTACACACTATTTCAGAACTGATTTAAAGATGTGAGATATTATATGTGAAAGCATTTTTTTGAAGAAGATTAGCCCTGAGCTAACATCTGCCACCAATCCTCTTCTTTTTGCTGAGGAAGACTGGCCCTGAGCTAACATCCATGCCCATCTTCCTCTACTTTATATGTTGGACGCCTACCACAGAATGGCTTGATAAGCAATGTGAACATCCGTGCCTTGGATCCAAGCCAGTGAACCCTGGGCTGCTGAAGCAGAGTGTGCGAACTTAACCACTATACTGCTGGGCTGGCACCAGGAAGATTTTTTAAAAAACAGTAAAAAATGCTTTGGGAATGTAAAATAGCACACTAGTGTTTCCTTTAGATATTTTGCAATTCAAAAATTTCTCTGCATTAGTTTTGTCTTTCAATTTGCCTGACTTTATTATAATGAATTTCACACGAATGTGGAAACAACTATCCTCTCTTATCTTTGAAATCACTAAGAATTTAAGGTTTACCACCAGAATGTTTTATCTGATGCTATTGTAAGTACGCATGGTAGTGAACGAGTCTCCACTATTCCACATATGGCTTATGGGACCTGAAGAAGTGAACCCACTGAGTCCAGACATTATTTTTAAAGATACTGCAGTTTGGAACTCGGGAATACTGTTAAGTGTTCCATCAGTTGTTCATGACTGTGTCATGAGGCCTCACAAAATGGTCAGAGCATAGAAAGCTCTCAATAAATATTTGTGTAACGATTCACTGAATCAGTTAACTTCTTGCCCTCTTTAGTTTTATCTCTGTGACCTTTCCTCAGAAGGATTAGGAACCTGAAACATAAAAACATAGAAGGAAATAGAATGAAAGCCCAAATCCCTTATGCCTGTGAAAATGAGAAAGGAATGGATCTCGTATTTGGACCATACCTCTTAGGATCACAAGGGTGATAGATCTGTAGAGGTCATCTAATCCTACTTTATTTTAGAGCAGGTTTTTTTTTTTTTTTTTTTTTGAGGAAGACTAGCCCTGAGCTAACTACTGCCAGTCCTCCTATTTTTGCTGAGGAAGCCTGGCCCTGAGCTAACATCCGTGCCCGTCTTCCCCTACTTTATACATGGGACGCCTACCACAGCATGGCTTGCCAAGCGGTGCCATGTCCGCACCTGGGATCCGAACCGGTGAACCCCGGGCCACCGAGAAGCAGAACGTGCGCACTTAACCACTGCACCACCGGGCTGGCCCTAGAGCAGTTTTTTTTAACATGAGCCAGATCATTCTTTGTTGTGGGGGGCTGTCCCATGCCTTGTAGGATATTCAGCAGCATCCCTAGCCTCTACCCACTAGACGACAGTTGCATTCCTTCCCCCATTCCCCACTGGTGACAACAAAAATGGATCCAGAATTGCTAAATGTCCTGGGGGGACAAAATCGTCCCCGGTGGAGAATGACTGTTTTAGAGATAAGGAAAGCTTGAAAGTTTAAATAAGTCAACAAAACTCTTGGCAAGGCTAACACCACAACTAGAATCCTAGCACGAAGTATCTATCCGGTGCTTTTCAACCATCCGACATGGCCTCTCTGATTCAATATGTGATTAAATGTGCCTCCAGAAGAATTGCTGTTGTTGTATCGTGACCATTCATGTTTATTCATAACATTCTTCTGGTTTGTGGGCTGTTTGATATTATACACATTTTATTGCATGGAAGGCAAGGCTTGATATTCCTCTCTACACTGGATTAAAAATGAAATTCCTCTTGGAGGTGAAAGGGGCACGTTTTGAAGCCCAAAATTGACAGGGGAGCGAGAGTTCAACAATCTTTCTCTGAGGGACTGACTTGGAGATGTATTATGCTTTCTCTGCCAAGCTTATACTTAAATAGAAAAATATATCTGTACACATAGATTTCTATAAAAAATGCCTGCCAAGTCCAGAAGACACCTCTCTAAAGTGGCAGAGAACAGAATGATCTTGTAGGGATGGTCGAGTGTAATTTCAGATAATTCTATATGAGGTTTCTGAGAACAATTTTGGAAAGCTCTGTTATATATTAGTGCTGGGTCTCAAAGAAATGGAAAATTAGTATTTTCTTTCTCAGCCTACAATTTATTGATCAAAGAAAACTTATTTTTGGCTTTGTAGTGTTGCAACAATCTGAAGCATATTAATAAAGAAAGAGAGTTGCTTCTTGGGGAGATAACCTTGATGACTGTAATTTTTCTCATGAGTAACAGTGCTGCTTATGTGCCAATATATCACAAGTGAAGGGAAAGGGAGGGGAGCAGATGTTGCTTAGCAAGGGCAGGACAGAGTTCTGTGTATTTTGCTCTGTCTTCTTCTAGCCTCTCTCAAGTTCTCATCCTTCACTCTTTATTCTGCAGAAGGGCTTGAGGGTTAGTATTATGAGAAAAGAAAGGCTTTTTGATTGTGAAAGTAGAAAGAGCTGACAAGGTGTTGCCTAGTTCTAATCATTGAAGGTTCTCCCTAACACAATAATCAGAGGACTCAACTATGCTTTGTTCCTATGTGTATGCATGCATGCATCCATTCCAAGGGCCGCCGGTGTCACGTCTCTGCTCTGCCTCCTATTAATTGTGTCACCCTGGGCAAATTACTTGGTCTCTCTCTGCCTCAGTTTCCTCATCTGTAAATGAGGATATAAGTAACACCTAACTCAAATACAGGTAAAATCAGTTAACATTTTTGAAGGATTTAGAAAGTAACTATGTGTTTTTTACATGAAAATATGTAAATATATAAATACATAAAACTTATGAATTTTAAATATATTATTTAATATAAGATATATATACATATAATATGTAGTGAACACTCTGCTAGGTATTGGTGACTTATTACAACAAAAAAGAAAAAGTTCTGAGACAGGCAGACCCCCAAAGCAGGAAATAGGTCCCATTTTTAAAATTTATTTTTCAGTCCATGTTTATTGAACACCTGCTTCATGGAGGCCACCGTGCAACCCATGAAGGAGGCAATGATAACCACCAGCGTTTCCCTTCTCTAAGAACTCTCTGGTGGAGGAGGGAAAGTGAAATATAATTATAAGATGCTGTAGCAAGTGATATGATAAGTATAGACACAGTGTAGTATGTTTCCATTGAGACTCGCATCTGAGCCCGGGGATGGGGCTTGAGCTACGGAAGCCCTGCAGGGAACACGATGTGAGTCTAGTCTCCTAGGCTGAGTCAGGCCGATTAGGATGGGGTAGAAGACAGAGATAGAGAAGTAAGCCTTGGAGCATGGTCAGGAGGGAGGTAAGTACCATGGCATGCCAGGTCAGGAAGGGCTCTGCGGGTGAGGTTAAAGAGTGTAGGCACTACCTTGAAAGAGAAAGGAAGCCACCGAAACATTTTCAGTAGGCGAGTGGTATGGTCGAGAGGCAGGGATTCTATTTGAGAAACTGCAGTCTCGTGCTGAGTGGAAGAAAGGTTGGGAGAAGGCCAGACCAGAAAAGGCTGAAAGTACAGATTGGAAAAACTCTGCTGAGAGATGATGAGGCTTGAACCTTATCCCCTTGAGAGAGGTGGGGAAGTAGAGATGGATATGGAAATAGTTACTAGTAGGACTCCAACAAAGTCATATTGACTGTTAACCCACCGTGGGATTTGAATTGAGGAGAAAGCATGAAAGTGAAGTTCACTGTTTCTCACAATGTTGAAAAGTCTTATCTGGCCAAACCAGACCTTCAGACGAGGAGGAAAATACAAAGTTAGTCACCAAGAGTTGACGTTCTGAGATATTCATGCCGCCTGCTGATGCTATGACCTTTTAGATTCCTTACTAGTACCTCCTGCTGCCCTCTTTCTAGGTCGTGGTACATGGACCTAATTTTTTGGCACTTTTGATTCAACTTGGGAGAATTTTCACCTATTACTTTTGACATAGACACAGAAGTGGAAGGGACTTTAATGTATGATTTTCTTTGGCCCTTTTCTTAAATCATACATATTTGAGCAGAGGCTGAAAGGATCATTAGAGATCTCAGATGCCATCAGAAAAGTCTTAATAGTGACTGCTTAGAGTGCTGTGCTGACAAAGAATATGAAGCCCATATGGCTTGGTGGAAAAGTGACAAGATCAACTAAATATGCCCATCATGGGTGCAGCAGGGCGGAGCAGAAGCACATATGCTTCATATATCCATTTCTAGGATAAAGAATCCAAGCCCATGGCATCAATGGACTTGACAAAGGTCGCGGAGTTAGTTAGGAGCATGACTGCAAAGAAAACCACATCATGTGGCTGCCGGTGCCAAGATACTTCACTCATTTCTTCAGTAAATATTTGCCAAGGTTGACTGGGTGTCCAGTGCACTTTTTCATGTGGTTTGTTTTTAGTGCTAGATTCTCAGCTTTTAACAATGCAGATAAGGTCCCAGCTTTCGTGAAGATTATCTTCCAGTGGGAGGCGGGCAATAAATAAATGAATAAGTAAGATAGTATCAGATGGCAGTTGAAAATTATGAAAACAGTAAAGACCTGGGGGTGGTGATATGGAACAAATAAAACATGGCAGTAGGGCAGCTGGTCAGGAGAGTTGCTTCAGAAAAGAGGACTTTTTAGTTGAGACTGGAATGAGAAGAAAGAGCCAGCAAGACCAAGATCTGACGGAGGAACACACCAGGCACTGCGGATAGCAAGTGCAAAGACACTAAAGCTAAAAGTAGCCTGAGTGTTTGAGGAACAGAAAGACTGCCTGCAGGGCCAGGCATGAGTGAGGGAGACAGCAGAACCTGGGGAGGCTGGAGAGTTAGGCAGAAGCCAGATTAAGTATACTCATCTCTCAAGAAAGGGAGCCTTAGGGTCCTGCTCAGTGGTCTCAGGCAGTAGAAAAGTGAGGGGCTACCCCCTGGGTCTCTAGTTTCTCAGTGCGGTCTTCTGAAAGTCTCTATGAGTACATAGCCTTTTCTTTCTTTTTGTAGGAAACTCCTTGATTATAACTGCCAAGATCAAACAGCTGATAGGATCAAAAACTTTGCTCTATATAGATTAGAGTGGAAAATAGAAACCTGGAATAAGTGTGTTTCCTTCAGGTGACCTTAGTAAAACATTCATGGGGTGCTGACAAGTACTTTGAATTTATACAATGGGGAACACAGTTTAAATACTTTGATATATTGCAAGCAGCTTCTAGAGAATCTCAAAAAAGATTGCGAAGCTCATTTAAATCTTGTACCAACCCTGTGAGAATTGGTAGGAAATAGCTATAGCTATATTTTTTTCCTCCAGATGGATAAAATGAGGCAGAGAGATTAAATTGCTTGATTTCAGATTTCTTCCTGTAGCCTTGGCATTCAACCTAATGGATACATTCCACTCACCTTAATCTATAAATAAATCTATGTTGGAAATCTAAACTGTGGTAAAGCATCATTAGAATCTTCGATTTTTGTGTCCCAAAGTCCCGATTTCTGTATTTACCTTACTAATTATGAGTAACAAATAAAATGAAGTGAATCTCTCAAGATTCATGTGTTGAGCAATGTGCTGAGCCTGCTGAATTTTATTTTGTTTGGCAATTTGTTCCTAAATATTTTCTGCTAGGGTTTGTAGTGGTCCACTTTCAGGCTGCCCCATTAATATTTGCATATATTCCATTAACTTCCTTGTCCTTTCACTTCTCTCCTCTTCTCCCCAACCCTCCCTCTCCCTAGGCCGATTTACCTGTTCAGTGCCTTCTCTTCTTTATAGACTGTGCTCTCAAGTGACAGCTTATGAGCTTAATAAATCCAGGCAAATGTGTAAATGGATGTTAATGGTCCACACTCCCCTTCAGCATGGCATGTATACACTTTAATGGTGACCTTTGATGGGTAATACCTAACTCAAAGGAATGACTAATGGCAGAATTAGGAAGCCAAGTAGATATGGAGGTCAGCGTTGTAGCTAATTGAAAGTAATACATTTGGGGGAAGTCAAGGACTTTGCGTGCCCCTCAAATCATCAAGATATGCCTATTTCCAGAGCCAGCTCTCCTCCTCAAAGGTGGGTCTCATTATACAGGATTTCATGGACCTCAAATGGTGTTTCTGACATGGATATATAAAGGTGAGAGCTGTACCTAGAATGTTTCTCAACAAATTAACAGAAATTTGTATTGATGTGCAAAGTAATATCTGGAAAAGAAGTAAACTAGAGGAAGAATATAATTATCACCTGCAGAATCCTTTCTTCCTCCACTTCATAGAGGAAATTTGTCTTTTTAATATGAATCTTTTGTCTCTTACCATATTCTTTCTATGAATAGGCCAGATTCTGGTTGTTCTTCTCTCTTGTTGACCCTGGATCTTAAAGCCTATCTGAAATTACAATAAGCCAGTGATATAACTCATAAGGGAGGAGTCTAGAGTAAACGGACCCTGAGATCTTTTTTCAGTGTATCCCCTTGTGTATAGCACAGGAACAAACGTGTATGTGAAAACCCACTCTAAAGGGATACCTCACATTCTGCTTTAAAAGTATGTCTATTTAACGAAGCTCCAAAAATATTGCATTTCATTATTTCCCAGTTCAATATTTTCTTCTTAAAAAAGGCAGATGAGTCTTAAATTCTACTTTCTATATAAAGGTATATCCAGGTATATGCAGAAAGGAAATGACTCATCCACAAGTACACAAAAATAAAAATTATGGGGCTGGCCCCGTGGCCGAGTGGTTAAGTTCGCGCGCTCCGCTGCAGGCAGCCCAGTGTTTGTTGGTTCGAATCCTGGGTGCGGACATGGCACTGCTCGTCAGGCCACGATGAGGCAGCGTCCCACATGCCACAACTAGAAGGACCCACAATGAAGAATATACAGCTATGTACCAGGGGGCTTTGGGGAGAAAAAGGAAAACAATAAAATCTTAAAAAAAAAATAAAAATAAAAATTATATTCATATCCAGAGCAAGTTATGCCATATTTAAGAGCTTTTGATATCAACAATGAATTTTCTAGTTCTATTGAAAAAGACAGATTTGTTAGATCATGTAATTCTAAAGAAATCTGGTTTGGGCCCTGAGTTAATAAAAGTATTTTTTAATTTTAAGAAATATGAATATGTATTTCTGGGACTTCATATATAATTCAGACCAGTAGTGTCTGTATGGAGAATAGCTTCATGTGCCACAACTTTCGTCTGGTTAGGAATAACACTAGTCTAGGGGTTAAGCGATAGGGGTTTTCTAGGAAGATTCACTTCATAACTTTCGGCTCTTTACTTTTCACAGGACCTCAAATTCTTCATCAGTATACCAAAGGGTTAAAGTAAGAGTTTGTTTTGAGGGTACCTCTCATCTTTAAAATTCCAGGATTCCAAGAAATAAAAGCAAAAACCATAAATGCTTTCGTAAGGACAAAAGGAGATTCTGCAATGGACCATCTCCCTAATATTAAGATGTGACTCCCATAGCAATTTGTCTGTATTGTTTTATTTTCTGTCCATCTTGGGATATAATTATTTATATACTTGTCTTACTTCCCCTCTTCAATTGCAGGTGAAAACTGATATGAAATATGACTTTATATAAAGCCTTGCCTGTGATAGAGATTTAATATACACATCTCTCCTGGATAGTTGCCTTATGTGTAATGTCCTTGTGTGGCTTATAGAAATGAGCGTCATTGCTTTATTTTTAATTTCCAATATACCATATTCCTTCCTTCGGTAAAACTTGCCTGAACATCTGTTCTAAGCAGAGCACTGTATTAGACTCTGTGAGGGTTATAAAAATTCCGTCTTCTTTCCAAAGGATTTTATAATCTAGTGGTAGTACATGAACACCTGCAAATAAGAGTCATCAATGTCAGGGGCCTTGGCAGTGCCTAGCAATAGCCAATGTTCAGTAAATGACAGCTGATTTCTCCACTGGCTACAAATACAATTTCTAGTGTTGTTATCATTTGCATTATTTCTAGAATCTAAGATAGTTAAATGTGGATAAAAAAGAAAAAACAAGAACTAGAGCATCCTATAGCAATTAGACAGTGCTTCAGGTGATGTGTCTTCACTATCATCATCTGAATTTGGTTAAAACTGTCTGGTGGAACTTTGAAAAGTATATGGTCTTTCCTCACAGTGGAACTAGGTATTTGTACTGCTTTTAGGACAATGTACAGTGTGGTTCCTGAAACAGTAATAACAGCATCACCTAGAAACTTGTTAGAAATGTGAGTTCTCAATGGGTTGAATCAGGAACTCTGGGGTGGAGTCCAGTGATCCATCTTTAAACAAGTCTTCTGAGTGATTCTGATGTGCCCTAAGTGTGAGAGCCCCTGTTCCTGGATGTCCATAGAGACATGGTGAATGTCCTTGTGGAGGAATATGTGACAGTGAGATGCCAAAAACAAAACTGGGTGGAAAGAATAGGAATTTCATAACCCCTGCTCTCACAATGTCCAACCTAGTGAGGAAGCAAGTTAGCACTAAGATGAGTACACAATCACAAACTCTGGCATGCTGCAAATGCCACGTGCAGGTGCACACATGGGCTGGACCGGGAAGAACTGAGGAATCTAGGGTTTAGACAAGACTCACTAGGGAATGAGTTTGAGCAGAGTTTGTGCCTTCGATGCTGTTGAGTTGTCAGGAGGAGACCTGGAACCTGTTTGATTCTAACAGAGCAATATGAAGACTATTTAACAAAATGCTTTCACACAGTTCTTTTCCCTTTATTTCTCTTGGAGTTAATAACCATATCCTTTATGATTTCTCTTAAGCTGACTTAAGATTTTGATTATCTACACTGATAAGTATATATACATACATATACAGAAGTATTCATTCATGACTATAATATTCAATAGGCAGCTTGCTTTGTGCAATTATTGGGATGTTAATGTACGTTAATGTATGTGTTAGGTACCAACTCCACACTAGGCACTGCCCTCGGTCCTGTACACACAACTTCTAAATCAATTCTCCTAACATTTCTTCAAGTACGAATTGTTAACTTACTTGTGGTAAGTAAAATGGCTCAGTGCAATTAAATCACTTGCCCCAGGTCACACGGCCAGTAAATAATGGAATGGGACTCAACCGGGCAGTCCGGCTCTAGATTCCTCTCTCTGAACCACTACATGGAGAGTTCATGGGATAGAATACATTTCTAGTTGAAAGTATGTGCACAAAAACAGAAGGAAGCTCTGCCTCATGAATTTCTGCTTCATCTTGACCTGTATTTTTCCTTTCCCCAGACTTCTCATGACTCTAAGAAAAGATATCCAGGTGCCATAGTTCATGAGATTTGAAGCAACCTCCAAAATGTCATATGCATATTCAGAGAAGCTGGGAATTCTAAATTCTAAAGATGTGATAACTTGAGCCACTCCTAAAATATGGCAAACCAGGACATAGATATGAGGATATGAGTGTGTGTTTGGGGAGGAGAGTGATATAAATAGACGATGAGGCATATTTCAGGGTGGTAGCCACTGGGGAAGGAAGAGTTGTCTTTACCAGCTGGCACGAAACTGATCCTACGTCATCCCTCTCCAGCTTCCAAATTCTTCCCTATTTCTTGGCAAATGGTTAGAGCGGCCTCTCTATTTCGACATAGTTCCCTCAGCATGCCCTTCTCTGACTTCTTCCCTCCCTTTAAATACCCCTGATATTAATTTCATCTTTATATTAAATGATATAAATAAAACCAGGGGGAAAAAATGGTGTATCTATTTCCCTAATTGCTAATCTCTCTTTATCAATTTAAAATGGAAAAATTATAAACCACAAAGGAGACACCTTACTTTCTAATAGTAACAATGCTGATGACATAATAATTAATAATAAAAAATACAACTGTAATGACATCACCTTATAGAACTGCTTGGAATGTTTTGTAAATTATAATTTTTTGGGTTTAATTTATAAGCTAAACCAGATCCATTTTATTTTACCTCAAAATACTACATCAAGAAAAACCCCAAAGATTATCACTTTAAATTTCAGTTGTGCAGTTAAGGAAGATTTTAGGCAGCCAAGTTTCCCTGGAGTGTTATGCTTACTAAAGTAAGTGCTTAAGATCAACTTCTGTGAATGGTTATGGCTCCAGACTGTTGTATTACTATATTGACTTATAGTTTTATGTATAGTTATTTTGAAAGTCTCTAAAATCAGCACATTTGTAGTGGAACCACAAATTCACTAGATATAGCAGTGAATTCACAAGTGCCTTTTCTTCACCTGCCCTTACGTCTAATTGAAAACTGCACTAGGACCTGAAGTCGCCCAGGCAGGGTCACGTGTAGCCACCAGAACGTCATCTTTGGCCGAGAAAGATTAATAATTTTGATTTGGACCGAGAACATGAATTTATTTAGTTTAGGAAAAGCAGAAATATTTCCCAAATTTGTACCTTGTCTGAAAATGGTCCCTTTTAAAAACTAAGCTCTCAATGAGAATTAGGGGTTTTCACAATGAGCAAAAGCAATTGTCTATAGGGAATTCAAAAAGCAATTTATATGCAGCTTTCCCAGCACCAAATAGCTCTAGTGAAAACAGCACTGCTTTTATTCACTTTCTTTAAATATGCAGGTTATTAATACATTTTCAAATTAATAGTTTGGAAATTTCCATACCCTTCTAACCATGAGTCAATAGCACATCTCTACCTGCAAGAGTGACTTGATGCATTCATTGTACTACAATGAAAGTGTCATTTAGAAAGCCATTAAAACATAACCTTAAAATTAACATCGTGACCCTACAAGGAAACATTAAATGGGTTGAAAAGTAATGGTCTTGAAAAGGAAAGGCCTGCCTTTAGAGTACAAGCTTTAAAAAAAAGGAAAAAAGAAAGAAAGAAGAAAGGGAAAAAAAGCCACTAATGAATAATTACTTTAATGAGGCTCTGGTCTCAGAGCTGCTCACATTTACTTGCATTAATGCTGTGAAATGTGGGATGGTGTGAACACATTAAAATATTCATTTTAGTGCTTTTTTGTTCGACAAAGTAATAGCATATCCCAAACTCCTCCATAAGGTGCCTCTTTGGCAATTGACCTCACTATCAAAATATCAATGCTGTCCAGGTGATCCTTCCAGCTACTGTCTGCAGGGGCTTCCTACAACAAGAATAGCACCATGGATCTACTTCAAACTCTCTAGCATCTCAGCACCCTCACCTGAGGCCCCATTGCATATGATCGCTCTCCACAGAAGGCGTTTTAGCAAAGCAGTTAACACTAAAGGCTCCAGTGTGTGATGCTGAGTGCAAATATTACGTTTGTAACTTGGGACAAATTACAGAGCCTTTCTGTTCCTCCAAGTTCATATATGTTAAATGAGCAAAAACATAGTACTGTTACAAGAAGCTGCTTTGAGGGGTGAGTGAAATGACCTAGGCAAAAAAGCTTGGCACGGGGCCATCCTTAATAGAAAGAAAAAGGTAACTATTTTATCAGGCTAAAGATGATTACTTCTCAGCATGGCTTACAAGGTTCACTGGCCCCAGTTTACTATAGAAGGTTATTTCTTGCCATTCCCTTTCCACCTCTTGCCTATTTCTTTATATTCTGGCTCAGGGGAGTCTTAAACTTGAGTATGCATCCCAGATATCTTGAAGGGCTTGTTAAACACAGGTTGCCAGACCCCACCCTCAGAGTTTCTGAGTCAGCAGAACTGAGGATGGGTCTCAGAAGTTTCCATTTCTGACAAGTTCACAGATGATGTTGATGCTGCTGGTCTGTGAACCACACTTGGAGAACCACTGGTCTAGTTTACCATTTCTAGAAAATGCTGTTCTTCCCTCTATCTTCTGGAAAGTTGCCACCAAGGCCCCACTCACAAGCACCTCATCTAAGACTTTGCAAATTCACTTTCATAGCACTAATCACCTTGTGTTATAATTATTCAGTTTGCATTATGCATGTTCATCTACCCGCCTGGACCATGCAGTTTTCCAAAGACAGAGACCATGTCAAATTCATCTTTGTAATGTTTTGTCACATGTGCTGCCTGGTCCATGGTAGCTACTAAATTAACTTTGTTTGAGTGAATGTACAACCAAACACACACTCCTAGCCCTTTGTGTATCCCCTTGCCTTTATAAGAGTAGTTTCTCCTTCAGAATTGCTCTTAGTGAGTCCTGATCTGTTCTGCAAGACCTTCCGCTAGTATTTTTTAAATCACAAAACCTTCTCTAACTTGATAGAATAGGCACTCCTTCCCCTAGGCATTCGTTGCTCATAAGTTTTGTTTTTTTCTCCCTCCTTTTGCCTGAGTTTTTTAGGGCCACAACTATGCTGTCTTGATCTCAGTGCCCCCAGAAGCTACTAAAGTGGCTGGAACTTAGGACACTCTTGAGAAATGTGTGTGGAATGAGGGAATGCTGGGAGAGTGTGCTCCAGGCCAGGGCGGGCGAGTCTGGGAAGCTGACTGAATTCATCACTGGTGTCCCCAGCTCTCCGCTCCCTTCCCAAGACCCTTCCAAAATACCTTCCAGAATCTCATTCTCCACCTACACTACAGGCCATAGGAGAGATAGAGGGTGCAGCTAGAAAGCTACCACCACAATGCAAGCAAGATATGACGAAACCCTAACTAAACAATAGTGTGAGAGCAAAGTGGACAGACTGATTGGAAAAGGAATCATGGAGGAAGCAATTGCTAAACCGGCCAATTTGGTAGACTGAGCCTCAGGCTCTGAGGTGAAAGTGACCTGTGGTTGAATCCTAGCTTTTCCACTGACCTTGTACTTTAGCTTTCTAAGCCTTGGTTTCCTTATCTGTAAAATGGGAATAGTAAATTATTATGGGTATTAAATGAGAAGATAAATGTAAAAATACTTAGCACAGTGCTTGGAATATAGAAAGTATATAAGATATATAGCTACATAGGGTAGCTGTGGTAAACTGTCAGTGCTTATTGGGCTGTGTCAATGTCCACAAAGGCATGTGATTTTGTTCTTTATCCACAAAGAAGTTAGAGTATAGCTGGGTAGGAAAAGCTGACCACACCGGAAGAAGCCTTTGATTCTATGTTGTCTAGTATTCATCCCCAAGGAAGTAACCCAGTGCAGGTTTTAATGTGTTTAGAGTTCATAAAAGATAGTGACCAGGGGTGAAGTGCTTGGGCAACATTTATATTCCGTAACTATGTCATAGTTGGAGCTGATGGTTAAGAATTAGTTGAAATATGGGAAATAAAAGGAAGGTACTGGAATCTTAGAATTTTCTTGCATGTAAGGTTCCATGGGCATCATTGCATATTGCTATAGGCATTTATCTTTTAAGGATAAAACAGCATAAACTCAATGAGATGACTTGGGTGCAACTAATAATTGAGTTATTTGAAACCAATGTACAAACCAATGAGGTTATTTGTAACCTTGTGTAGAGAATGACACAGAAATTGGGATGTATTTGTGTAGACATAGACGTATAGATCTGTGTGTGTGGGTGTGTGTGCACGCGCTTTTCTAATCGGCGCACGATGCTGCTAATGAAGCGATTTTCTAAGCACCTCAGTTTGGATGGACAAAAATAATAGCAGCTAACACATATAGTGTTGACTATGTGTCAGGCCTAGTTCTAAGCACTTTTACATTTATTAAGCCGTGTAATCCTCAAAACGACAACATGCGGTAGGTACTATTGTGATTGTTCATTTATGGAGGATGTAACTGAGGCACAGAGAGGTTGGGTCATGCCTGAGCTCCCCTGTGTACCTGGGGCACTGTGGCTTCTAAGTCCATAGTCTCAAACTGCATGTCATTGGCAGTTTCTGTTTCAGTTTCTAGTCTGAAAAGCTCTGCCTGCAGCCTGCCAGCACAACCAGGATTAGGCTGGTGGGACCACACCCAGGCCCTGTTTGTCTGGAGCAGCACACTGGCTCCTCTCCACCACTGTCCGAGCAGTGACAATGATTCAGTAAATTCTCTCTGTGATGAGTTTGTATTGCCGCCTTCCTTGGGAAAGGCACACATTCCAAATGCTAGTCCCATCCTCTTATTTGCTCAGACAAGTAGATTTGTCACTTAAAACGATCTTTTAATTGTTTATTTTCCTCTGGCTCCTTTCCAGGGCTTTGTAGCAAATGTTAACTGCTGTTTAAAAAATGTTTTTCTTCTTGTGGAATAGGTTAGCATGTTGTGTTGGTTAACTGTTGCGTTTTGAACTTCCCACTTGGTAACTGACAGCCCGTAATTAAGCGTAACTTGAACTCTGACCGTGTCTCCATGTGGTTTTGTAGCCTGTCACCAAATTTCTGTTGAATATTTTCTGTGGAAATGGCATACAACAAAATGCTTCCTGGCTTAGCAATATCTTACCATGGTTAGGTTAAAACACTCTATGATGAGTTGAAGACCTGGAAATTCCCTTACTGTGTTATAAACATTTTTATTTGTTCATGAAATCATAGTTTCTGTAGAATGCATCAATTACTTATTTTTCTTAGGGACACAGAGGCTCAAATCAGGGAATAGAAAGCGAAGGGGATGAATTTGTTGACATACTTAATACATGCCCAGCTGTGGGCTAAGTATTTTCCTGACTGTAGGATGGAGTGATGTACCTCTGACCTGTCCAGGGTTGACGCTCCTGATTGAGGTTCTGTGACCAACACTTTTGATAGAGCATATGGCTCTGACTCAAGGATTTGTGTCAGATCCCACTGGGGCTCTTGGGCCACAATCTCACTGACCCTACGCTGTAGGGAAAGGCTACAGGCCAGCCAGCTGTTTCCTTAGGGGACCCCCATCCTAATGACCTAGACACTCCAGAGTGACACCCACCAACAGCATTTCAGAGTTCTGAACCAATAGAGAAATAAAAAGAGGGTGAGGAAGATGAGGTCAAAATATCACCCTATTTACTGATAAAACTGATGTTAGAAAATGGAAATAGGAAAATATGCTCTGCCAGCCACAGGTAGAATTTGGAACCCTACAGAAATGCCTTAGGGGGAAGTATGAAACCCCTCTTTTTTTGTTTTTTTTTAATTTTAGTTTTTTGTTGTTGTTTTTTATTGCTTTTTTTGCTCTTTTAGTAATGTATAACTTATAAAAAGGAAAGTCAAAATCTTCTACAGCGTGATAAAATTTTCTATATGTATATGCCTATGTACCCACCCCCTAGGTGTAGCACCTTTCCAGCATCTTGTGTGCATCTGGGGAGAAGCTTGCTCCAGAGATAAAGAGAGAGAGAGACAAAGAGAGAGAGAGAGGAAGAAAGAGAAAAAGAAAAAGAGAAATTGGCCTATGGCTGAGCAGTTTTTCCTTTCAAATTTACCAAGCAGATTAAGTGCCCCCAGTCTCCCCTGGGAAGAAATGGGGGAGGCCTTGAGGTTGGCCTGGTGTGTCCTGCTAACAGATCACCCTTAACAGGGAAGGAACTGTCGGGAGTGGAGAAGTAGTCCTCCCCGCACCTGCATTAGGTATGTGAACCCCTGGAGGGTAGACAATAGTAAAACACTACGCACAAAATATCATAGGACTGCATGACACATCCTACAGGAACATCAATTTTACTCAACAAATTGGGAGGAAATATTATTTTAATAGTAACACAAATATGGAGATATTTATGGAATAGAATATAAAATTCACATGAATTTTTAAAACAAAACATTATACTTTAAAGCTGTTTTAGGCTTGCTTTGGGCTGCTTTGGGCTAAGCCCCTGGGTCCCCCAGGGGTATATGTTCATTCCTCTCTGCCTAGGGTGACTTCAGTGGAAAAAATCTGGAAGCTTTCCTAGGACACTGAGCGTGTTGCATGAAACCTTTATTAAAGCACCAGCATGAACTTGGCAAAGTTAGCAAATTGAAAAGCAAGAAAGAGAGGGATTCAGAATCAGAGTGAGACAGTCATTAGAGAAGCACATGGTCGAGGAGGTAGACACAGATCACGGTGCCAGATGGGTAAGCTGACCAGTGGGCAGGAAAGAGGGAAGGAAGGAGAGGGAATGAGAGAGAGAACATAAAATCTAAAGATACGGAATGGCTAAGATAGCAAGGGAAAGGAGAAGGACTGCAGGTCAGTGTTGGGCAGACTCAGGCATCCTTGTCAATTTCCTGTTTTTGTGATGCAGGGAGATGTGCCACACAGCTCCACCCAGCTCCATCAGGGATGCTCTCTGAGTAAATTATGTCTGCCTTGGGATTTGTGTGCAGAGAGGTGGGGCTCACTCCTGTCACCTGGCAGTTTAGTTTATGTGTGCCTGATGATCATATCCGATGACTCCGTAGAATAGAATAGAATAGTATAGAATAGAATAGAATCCTGATCCTGTCAAGCAGGGCTTCCTGCCAGAAGTAGAAACTCAAATACCCATGGAGTCTAGGCAGATAGAAAAGATGTATGGCTGCCAGGTGTTAGTTATTGCAAATGCAGGGGATTGTAGTGAACTTGAGGGTGGGTGCCTTCTTTAAAGGCACTCAAATTGAAAAACAAAGAAATTAAAAAAATTAAAACCAAGATGCTGGGTAGCCAATTCAGCTTTCTGCTGCATTTGGTTTGTGGGGCTTCAGTTGCATATCCCCGTCACCTCTAACAGACCTAACTTTCTCCCTGTCATCGCAACATGTAGGTTGTCTCATTTGATTACGCTAATAATCCAATGGAAGCCATGCTATCATTCACATTTTCCAAAAAAAGAAATCAAGGCCCAGAAATTAAGTGTTTCTCCTAAGGCCACAAAACCAGTAAAAGTTAAGACCAAATGTGAACCAAGGTCTGTCTTTATTTCAGAAATTTTTCCTTGTGATATCTGCTTCGGAGCTTCTAAAACCACTAAAGAATGTTTACTCCAGACCACAGAGGTGGAAAGCCATGGTCCTCCGCGGACACGTGGTTTGCAGAATATTTATCCATTGAATGGTTATCAAACATAATAATGCCATTTAGCAAAATACAGCGACAACTTTGCTATTTAAAATAACACATTTCAAGATAAACAATAACGTCAAAGCTGGGACTCTTGAAAGTCAAGAGAAGAAATGGTTATTGATTTGGAAAGAAATAATTGCTCTAACAGCAGAAACATTTTAATATGAAACTTAAAAAGAAACTGTCAGTTGATGTGGTCAAAGACTCATTAATAGCCAGATATTGGACAGCGTTTTCACTAGCTATTATCTTGGTGACATCACTTTTTGTAATCAATTTTGATTATTTTTGGCACATGTGTATAAAATCCAATATAACACTGAAAGGAAAAAAGATAAAAATTAGTGGAGGTGAATGACTTCTCTAACTGGTTGATTGTTCCTAGCGTTCATTATTAGCAGTAGATTTTTACAACGTACACTTGTTATATTATAGTTCTTCCTTTATTTTTATGAGAGCTTGGTCAGGAATGTTGATTTCATTCATCAAGTGGAGAGTTTACAAAATGCCTGGCAAGGTGAAATTAGATTCTGTGCTTGGTGTGGCTTATTTTGCCTATTTTCTTTATTTAGGAGTTATAGACCTACCATTATTCAGCTTTCTCTGACACATTTTTCCTGCTGTTTTATCTGCCAAACACAGATTTCATTGTCTAGAGCCATCACCATCTTGGCTAAAGAAATTAGTGTCTTCTCAGTACATGGTTCCCCTCCTGATTCCAAGCTTTCAGTAGCTAGAATTTAAGCACAATGGTATAACTCCAATAGCCACAGAGGCCTCAATAATGACTTTAAAACACCCACATAAAAAATTACCTCTCTCCTGGATGTGAAGTCACAGAGGAAACATTGTGTACCCTCACACTTGTGAACAATTCTATTGTTAACGATGGTATATTAAGCCGGTAGCCTTATTCATTAATACAAAATACAGCAGAGTACGTTTTCAAGAGTGTGCAGTGAATTGCATACATAGTGCACATTATTGTCATCCAAGCTGTGTGGTGGGAATTTAGCTAAAACCGTTTAGAGGTACCCCATAATAGTTGCTTGTAATTGTTTCAAAATTGGTTTTCTGGGGTTTAGAGCTCAGTTTTTATTATTGTTGTTATTTATTAATCTCATTCTATGACTGTCACAACTGATCCTAGTTTTGCTAACACTTTCAAAACGGGAACGCTATACAATTTTATTTCATCAAGTAATTTCAGCACTACACTTCACCTTTGAGTGAATTGACCTCTCATACATTTTTAAGCTATTAACAGAATTCCTTAACTTTGGCATAGAATTATAGGTCCACTGAGAGCAAGTGTTTGCCAATAAATGGAAAATTTTATTCTATCTCATTTGTCGAGGTTTTTTCCTGTTTTTTCATGTGTATGGTAAATCCCTATATCCTTGGTTCTTAAAAGATGACAATTCATGCAGAAGCATTTAATCTACTTAGTTATTTATCCTCGTTCATTGAAAGTAAAGTAAAGCACAAGGTAAACAAGTGGAATATATTCCCAGTGGTACATTAGTACATAAAGATTTTCCTTTTTTTTTTGCTTTTTCTCCCCAAAGCTCCCCGGAACATAGTTGTATATTCTTGGTTGTGGGTCCTTCTAGTTGTGGCATGTGGGATGCCTCCTCAGTGTGGCTCGATGAGCGGTGCCACGTCCGCGCCCAGGATTCGAACTGACGAAACACTGGGCCACCTGCAGCAGAGCGTGGGAACTTAACCACTTGGCCACAGGGCTGGCCCCCAAGATTTTCCATTTTTAATGAGACAGGTAACGAAGTGGCTTCCAGCCCCAAATCCCACCCCACTCATTAATATATTAGACAAATACGGACAACTTCTAAGCTCTATATTTAACGAGAGAGGGCCATTAGCCTTTAAATGTATTTATTACTTCTATCTTATGTTTAGGAAGCTTGCCATTAAACCAATGTTTTTAAAATTCAGTCCTTTATGTCTCTTTAAATATTTCCCGTATCTACATATCAACCTAACTGGACTATTATTTTTTGACTTGTGGTTCTATCTCATTCCTCCTCACTGTGGTCTGAACCTTAGTGGCTGAGCTAATCAACAGATTGCTGTCATTGCTACCATCCCCATCCTCCCAGGCATTGACACTAATAGAATGGATGAGAACAAATGGAAGTGCCACTAGGTTGGTTTATTGGCATTGGTTGTGAATAAACCAGTGGAAGAAGTAACAGAAGAACACCATGTTCAGAAACTCACAGGGCTGTTGCCCTGTTAAATCGCTTTGCTCGTCCTTTTTTGCTTATACTTGTCCAAATTTCTCTCCAAGTCTGCCTTCGGAATGGAGTTAATTAGATCACATGTTGTCTATTTCTCCTCCATTTCCATGTTGCTTTTTACATTGTAATGTAATTAGAATGGGGAAGGAGTCCTGCTACTAAGATACCACTAAGAGTGGTACATGCTCAGTTCAGGCTCAGAGGATCCTCCTTCTATTTGATCAAATTCTGGTTGAATTCTATGCTCACCCCAATCTCATGGCAGGCCAGAAGTTCTCTTCCTCATATTGTGTCTCTCATCCCAGAGTGTGGGATATTTTATATGTGTCTCTAACTTCTCTGACTGTGTTAGTCTTCTTGGGCTGCTATAACAAAATACCATAGACTGAGTAGGTTAAACAACAGATATTTATTTCTCACAGTTCTGGAGCTGAAATGTCCAAGATCAAGGTGCTAGCTGATTTGGTTCTTGGCGAGGGCCCTCTTCTGGCTTGCAGAGATCCACCTTCTCCCTGTCCTCACAGAGCAGACAGAAAACTACCTCTCCCTCTTCTTCTTCTTATACAGCCGTTAATCCCATCAGTAGAGCCCTACACTATCACCTCATCTAACCCTGATTACCTCCCAAAGGCCTGTCTTCAAATACCACCACCATTGGAGATTAGGGCTTTAACATGTGAATTTTGGGGGAACACAGTTTAGTCCAGAGCACTGACCTCCTCTAGCATCTTTGAGTTAACTAACCTTGATCTCTCCCCCGCCCCTTTTCAACATTACTTAGTATTTTTGACTAAAACTGGACTCACTTTTTTCTACTTAAAATAATTTTAAAAGGAAATCTTATATCAGCACTTTAAATAGAAGACCAATATCATTTGCCATAAATAAAAGGTAATTTCATAAATATAAAACTAAGGGAAAAAACATGTGAACGCTTTTCTGGCTCTCATGGACCACACTTGGGGGACAATAGTAAAGAAATAAAACATATACAGGTTCTAAATTCAGGAATTGTCCCAGATGTCCCAGATGTTCCATTACTGATATAGCTTGAGAGTCGGCTCAAGCCCTGAGCTCTCTGTATGACTGTGGCAAAGACCTGAATGTAGTTTAGAACATATGTAGAGCAGGGGAAATGAGGAAGAATTGTGGTCAGATTAATTCTATCGCTTTTCCCTTCTGAGTCCAGATTTAGAGTTATGAGTAATATATATTTGTTTCTTGATGCGAGCTGTACTGGCTACTGGCTTGTTAACTTTAATTGGTGGAACTGTGATCATTTAGGCTATTAACAGAAACTAGTCATGTGTTTTCAAAGAAACTGGTATAAATTAGAATCTTTCATTAAAGACCAATCAGCCATTTTCACATTTCAAAATTTGATGCCCTTGCTTTCTTGATGGGGTAGCAAACTGACCAGAAAATTCGTGTAATCCATTTTCTAAGGGTAAGAGTCAAGAAAATAAAAATCTATCTATATTAACGGCTTAAAATATTTATATTATCAACTCTGGCATAACTAGTTCAAGAGTAAGATTATAAAGTGATTTAGCCAATGTTGCTTGAAAGTTAGGCATAGGGAAGCAGCCAGAGTCAGCCTCATTACTGTCTGTTTGGATCTCTAATCTTTGCTTTCAAAGACTTAGGAACGAATCAAAGAAGTGTTTACCTAAAAAAGAATCAAAGAGCCATCCAGCTGTACGTGAAATGGCATATCTTGTTTTTTTTAAGAGCAAGTACAGCATTTAAAATATAATGAAAAAAATTTCATGAATGTGTTTTAAATTGACTCAAAACAAGTTTCTTAAGGAAGTGCGGGAGTAACCCAGGACTGGAGTGCTCAACAAGGAATTCAATGATTTCCTGGAAATGACTAGACATTTAACTATTTACAAGGAAGCATGATTGGTTGCCAGAACCTTGAAATAGTAGAGTAGACCAATGTCATAAATCAGTCTGCCAATTAGAAACTGTCATCCCAGGCAAGGTATTGAACTTTGCAAGCCTTGTTTTTCAACCTATGAAATGAGTATAATGATAACAGTTGTTTCACTGATTTTATATGATTGCTGGGAGGGTCAGATGAGATTCTCTGTGTGATTGTGTTTTGAATACTGTAAGTTATCCATTTATATACCAATGTAAGGCCTGGTTATTATCACTCTTTTCTTGCTCTACTCCCTGAGGGAACTAGTATAATGGTGGTCTAGAAAGATCCAGTCAATAAGAAGACCCAGCTGCTGCTTTCTTGGCCATTGTGACTGTTCCAGTAAAGTACTATTAGGTGAGTAGGAGTTTGTGCACAGGTCCAGTCCAAGAATTGCACTTTTATGGCCAAATTTCAATGATACACTTGTATATTTCTTTTCGTTTTATCACTCTGCTTCATGCAATCTGCCTTTAAGTGTCAACATTCCTTCAACTGATATACAAGGAAAGGCAATCAGAATTAAAATGGATAATTTTCCTATATTGTAGTTGTTTTGAAAGAAAGGTTTATGGAATAGGTTTTATGTGTGTGAAAATTTGTTTTTTATGATCTATATACCCTCAAATTGTATGATACGTAGATTTATGTGTTGGGTATATAACCAAATGTCAAAAAGAGTTTATGGCATAAAACTCTGAACTTCAAACAAATTTATAAACTTTTGGATGTATGTCCTTCCTTGTTTATCTGTAATGATCTCGGTAAAATAAATTCTAGAGGGATTTCTGACCTATATATTTTTACATGAGAAACACTTTTCCCTGAGTAAAGTCAATCACCAACTAATAATTCACCTATGTAATTCATATACGCATAACTTATCTATTCCTTACATATCCACAAAAGATTTAATGCAAATAACCAGATGGACATTCACAAAAGAAGATATAAGTTTTAAAAAAGAAGATTCAGGACGAGGGAAATGAAAATAAAACTGAAAAATCAAAACAAGGGGTTATAATGACCTCAGCTTTGTTCCTTGCTTTCATGACAGTTGGTTCTGTATTGCTACTATTGGTTAGAGAGAAAGGTGCTAGTCACTGAAATGTATACTTTTACATTTCATTCTAACACTAATGTCCTGAAAAGGATTTCATTCTTTCTTTTCTGCAGGAGATGAGACTTAGTTTTGTATAGATCGAGTGACTTGCCTCAAGTTTCTCAGCTAAAAAGTGGCAAAATTCTCATTTGAATACAACTCTTATTCCAATGCTGACGCCATTTGACACATACTGCTATGCTATATCTGATTATGATTTACTGATTCATTGTCTGCCTTCTTCACTCCTCAGTTAGTGCCTGCCCCTCACAACCATAGTTTCCTTAAGTAGCTTTCTGCTTTTCGAAGCTGGGACTAAATATTTCATATTAATAAATTCTCAGATTTTGCCCGAAACATATAATGCTGAATAGTGTTTAGCTGGAGAATATTTAGGAGTCTTGTAATTAAAAAAAAAACAATTTTGTATAGAATATTATATGAGGCAGGGGGTACTATATGCATGGTGACAAACTGCTTTTAGGCTGTTGTAAATCATAGTGAATGTCTCAGGCTCTGCTTTCTGATTTTTTAGGAATCAGGTGACTGAAGAGCAGAGTGACACCAGATGGAAGAAGGAATTATATGGGCAACAGGATTCTTTTAAAAAACTTATTATCAGTGGCTTAATAAAGAATAAAGACAAACACCTAAAATTAACATGCAAGCTCTATTCTACGCCTACCATTAAAACCAGGCGGCTTGTAGAGGGCAACGGGGCAGGGCTGGGATATAGAACTTGGCAGCGATATCCCCTTCCCTTTTTATACTGGCACATCTCTTCTGTCTGTTTTCTGCCTCCTTCAGTTTCTGTGTAATGTAGTTTGTAGATTTTTCCATTTTAGTTGATTCAGATTGCCTTTGGAATTCGTATCAACCAGATTTTACCCGTGTGGAAATGTGATCAGGAGGGAAGGGAGACCACACACTGTGATTTGCTTCATGCATACGCAGCTCTATTTTTATTGTATATTAGTCAATGGAAATTAATTGCTAATTATCCAAACATTTCTATGATAATATTTCAAGCTCTCTTGTAGCAGATGTGGCCTAAACTATATTTGGAAGAGAGTAGATGGTATTATCTTTCTTGATGGGAATGACTGCGTAGGGCTTTAACAATTTTTTTCACCATTTTTTATTTTAGAAAGAAAAATCACTATCACGCTTTTGCAACATTTGTTAAATATTCATACTGACCAGAGTAATTATGTACTGACTATATTAGCAAACAGAACTCTGTCAACTTTAAGAAGTTGGGGAATGAAATTAAACAGGTTGTGGATAATATATTCAGTTATATGCTCGTACAGACATACAGATTGTTTAACTAACCTCACTACATTGCATTCGCAGGAATTGGCAGTGACAGACTTCTCTTATTTGGGGACTCTCATGTTGAATTATTCCTTTTTATTGCATTAGATGTCTGTCCTTCAATGTCTGAACATTGCTTTTCCATTTTCTCTTTGTGAATGCTAATAATATACTGGATACAGCACTGGCTATTTTTAGTAATTCAGCATTTCTTTATATTTATACTCTGAACAAACTTGAGAGAGTTTAGCTCTGATTAAAACAGATAATTTTCTCTCTTTAAAAAAGAATAATATGGGACTGATACATAGTGAGAACAAAAGGAATTTGATGGGCACAGTGTCAAAGCTTAATTGTGTCAATAATTATTTGTGTATTAGTGCCAAGTTTTTAATGAGGAGTAGTCACTTGTGTGTAATCATGATCAATGACAAGTAGTTAAAATGTCTTCATGAAGTGGCAAACCCTGGGGGAAAAAACTGAAGCAGTATTAACATTGCCTACGGTTCCTTAGACCAGAGCATGTCTGAAATCCATGAGAAGAGTTAGCATTAAAAAACTGAAAACTCTGTAAGGATGATACATGTGTTTATGTAAGATTTTTCCATGCATCCTAAGCTTGTTAGGGCTTTTTTAGGGAAGAGACTCTTTCTGTCTTGCTCACCAAGCTGTCACTCCAACCCAGAGACCTAGCCCTACCTGGTATATCCTCACTGCTATAGTAAGAGAATGGCTCTTCTTCCCCTTCCACAGATATGCTTTCCAAGTCATTAAGACTTGTCTCTTGCCATCCTGAGGACCGTTGCTCTACTTTATTTAATATCCTGCCACTTTCTAAGCGGCTTACTCTTAACTTTTATCCATATTTTTAAGCTAGCCAAATTGGAGTGGCCATGCTGCATTCAGTCCTGGAAAGGAGGAGTGAAGGAACTTATAGGAGCCCTGAAGCGTCAGTGGAGAAGCTGAGTCCTCCAATGGCCCAGACACCTGTTTTCTGTGTGATAGCAAGTGTAAGCTTTAGCAGACATGTGGCAGAAGCCCAAAAACAAGTTCCCTTAAGTATAGTCCACGCTATCAGATTGCTCGCCATCATTGTAAACTTTTGTTATCTGCATCAGCTAGCCTCAAGTTGTGAATTAGGGCAATCTAAATGAACTCAGTCCTGTGGTGCTTGCGGGCATTGGAAGGAAGTTGTATTTACTGATTAGCATGACGAGGCTTAGATACGACCATGGGTATGTGTAATTGAGACAATAGTGATAAAATGGTTTGGTTGGCAATAATGTGCAAACAGAAACACAATTTATGGATTTTCCTAATTGTGTTTGCCTTTACCTAGAATTCAGAATTAGCGGTAGTGAGGGATCATTAATGGGTTTTCTATGCTTTACCGCCATTTGTTGAAATGCCTGTATTTTTTCTCCTTTACTGTAATATCATTCAGTCTGATTTTTCCTTTGTAAAGCATGTTTTCTGGAGCTGGAAGTTGGTGTCTCACACATGATGCAGTTTTAAGGAAGAAATTTTTTTCCCTCTTCTTCTGGTTATCATAACAGTGAACTCTTTTCTGTATGCATATTCACTGAGGGGGGGAAAACACACACACACCCCAACCACAAAGTGGTTGCTAGTAGCAGATTTTGAGTAGGCCTTAACCACCGAGTTGAAGTCTGGAGACTTGCTGACATTTTGAAAATAGTTTTTAGAACAAAATGTCAGATGATGGGAGCTTTACATCATGCAAGAGTAAGTTGTGCAGCTGATGCTAACTAAGCCGATTCTTACAAAACCATATGAGGATGGATGACCACTGCGCTTTTAAAGGAACTAAATATATCCACATATATATTCAACACTTCGCATTTCGCACATGCTTTGCTTTGCCTGGCTTATATATGAGCCATACTTGACCGACACCTTTACAGACCAATGCAATGCTGGCAAAACGGCGTTATTTTTAAAAAGGAGCCATCCGTGATGAGACGTCATTATATATTCCAACTTTGGACCAATGGCACTGCCCCCCTTCTGTGATCCCTCATCAAGGCAGCTGTGCTGTATTCACATTGAAATGAGGGGATTTTTAAAACCCAAGCAGCTGTATTATTCATACTTAAAATAAAAGCTTAGTTTCCCCAAATGGGTGTGACGTAAACATCTCATTAAATATTTTTAATTTTGAAAAAAAATATTTTAAATGGCAGTAACCGCTCTGGCGGTGACAATGTTCCCATTGGTATGCGGGCTTGTGGGAGGCTGTCTCTTTACTCTCTCACTGCATTTGAGTGTATTCTTCCTACTAGTACAAATCTGAGTGAAGTTCCGTGCTACAGGTGGCAAGTAATTTGGAAACATGGTCTGGGCATTCCAGCTGTTTGATACCTCTGGATTAGGTGAACTGTTGCCTCAGAAGGAAGCCCAGGTGCTTTGTTCTGGCCCCTCTTCCTTTTCTTGAGTTATAATTTCCAATAAGCTAAACCTGAAGAAGGTAGAAAGTTTCTTTTCTCTAAGATTCTTTTTTTGGTTTCTCTCCTCAATTTATTGAGTTGTGTTATGTGCTGGCCGTGTTGTGCTAAATGGTTAACCTTCCCAGGAGGGTGATTCAAATTTCAGAGACCAAGTGATCAGTGGGATCCATTAGGACGTCATCTTTTTCCCTCTACCTTGGTGAGGAAATTGCTTGTTAGCGCCCACCCGCCCAGCTATCTGTAGTTAATTGATAAAGATGGCAGAGATGAACTATTTTTTTTTTTTTTTTGCCTCGATGCAAGAACAGCCTGTGTGCTGAGTCATTAGTTAAGAAAATGTTACTGTGTAGGGTAGGTATTTGTTTACTGGTGCTGCTGCAACGTATTATCACAAGCTTAGTGGACTGAAGCAACACAAATTTATTCTTTTACAGTTCTGGAGGGTAGAAGTGCAAAATGAGTCTTATAGGGCTCAGATCAAAGTGTCAGCAGGGCTGTTTTCTTCCGGAGGCTTCAGGGGAGAATTCGTTCTTTGCTTCTTCAACGTCTCAGTGCTGCTGGCGTGCGTTGCCTCTTGGCCACATCACTCTCATCTCTGGTTCTGCCATATCACCTCTTCTTTAGAATCTCCCTCTGCCTCTCTCTTGTAAGGACCCCTGTGATATTGAACCCACCTGAATGAGCCATGCTACTCTCCTCAGCTGGAGATCCCTAATTCAATCACATCGGTAAAATCCCTTTTACCGTGTAAATTAGCATATTTTCCAGTCCTGGGGATCGGACACAAGCATCTTTGGGAGACCATTATTCAGCATACCTCAGGATATGAACTTTGGAGGAAGATCTGGATGTGATTTTTAACTTTGCCAATTGCTACCCACATATCGTTAGAAAAGTTTTTAATCCTGTTTCTCACCCGTAAATGGAGATAATATTGCCAATTGCACAGATAATGTATGAAAAGCAACAGGCTTTACATAGCGAGTGTTCCACAAATTTAATCCCCACCCAAGCTCCAAGAAGTAAGCATAGAAGTAATGGAACACTTTAACAAGTCCAGTCAGGTCAAGTTCTTGGTCAATAGAAATGACTAGTCTTTTTTGTTTCTTCAGTGGACTTTACAGTTAGAGGAGTATTTAATGCACATAGAGGGTGAAGACATCCTCATTTTATTAGTATGATGAACTAGGACATATTCTCATTGTACCTTCCCATATTTTTTTTTTTAAAGATTTTATTTTTTCCTTTTTCTCCCCAATGCCCCCCAGTACATAGTTGTATATTCTTCGTTGTGGGTCCTTCTAGTTGTGGCATGTGGGATGCCGCCTCAGCATGGTCTGATGAGCAGTGCCATGTCCGCGCCCAGGATTCGAACCAACGAAACACTGGGCCGCCTGCAGCGGAGCGCGCGAACTTAACCACTCGGCCACGGGGCCAGCCACCCGTGTACCTTCCCATATTGAGTCAAGTATACTAGTGATTTTTGACAGATTCTTTCTGTCACCCAGCTGCCTTGTGTCACAGGATGCCAATGGGACTGAAAATCCTATGACTGATTTTAACCCTGTTGAGAACAATAGCCAGTTACCTTTGATGTGCCCATCTTCTGGGAAGATAGTCAAAGTTCCCCTTCAGCGCGGCTGAGTTGACAATGGGCACCCCTTGTACTCTTCACAGCTCCTTCATCTATTATTATGATGATGTCATTATTCACATTATTGCTGTCATTATTATTGTTATCTGGTGACCTCTGTCCTGGGGTGGAACTCCCTGTGACAGATGGGAGCTCCATTTATCGGACTGCTTTATGCTGTCTAATTCCCCTGCCATTCTGAGTTTATATTGAGATGGGCTGCTTTTTGAACAAAGGCAGCCTGATCACAATTTGTCAGTGCACTTGGTATCTATATATCACCAAAGCTCTCTGCCAGTCCTTCTGGGACCCAATTATTTATGGAGCTGACAATATGGGCTAACTTGTCTTGTTATGAATGCCACTATTACAATAAAAGCTTTGCTATCTTGACTGGTCAGGGAACAGAGTTCTGGTTGGTCAAAAATTCCATTAACTAAGAGTTAATTCACATGGCCCCAGGTGATCTCTTGGAGCCCCAAGTGAGTTGATGAGATCCATGGGGAAAGTGCTATTTCAATATTCTTTTCTGTCCGGACTTGGGAGATCTGTTGATAGCTTTAGTTTATGTGGCTTCTGCGTAATACAAGTTTGGTTTTTAACAGTTTGAGCACAGTCCTCATTCTGAGTCCACTGTGGGCACAGTTTACCAAGTACTGTTGGGAGTGGAAATGAAATGAAAGACTTGGGTTTTCCCTGTAAAATACTTATAATTGAATGGGGGGAACAATCCAACCCAAATCTATATTTACCAACACAGTTGATAGAGAAATAAATATCCACCAAGTCCAGCTTGACTGCCTCAAGCCTGAAAATGAACTCGAATGCCATTCCAGTGAAGTGGCTCCTTTATTCTCTGATCTCCTTCACTAACTCTTGTGTCACACTGATTTTAAATCAAATCCCTCATCTCTGCTTTTAAGATACCTCAAAAGAGCACTGAAAAGAAAGGAAACTAATTAAACCTAAAAGAAATTAAAATTTAAAAAAGAAAAAGGCCCACGTAAGGAAGAGAGGAACAGAAAAAATGAAACGGTCATGATTTGATATAAAATATAGGGTATTATTTTTTAGGACATTAGATGGTACATTTGTGGCATCACAAGGAAAGGAGGAACACATTTTCAGAGGTAGATCATTTGAATTTGCATTTTTTGACTTATTGGCTTGGCAGGTCCTAAGTTTAACATTTGTATTTCAAATCTAGAGCATATTTACAGACACGCCTGTACCTAAAACATGTGCTTCTACAGCTTTGGTTGTACCCAGAATTATTTTCATCCCTTTTTCTTTTATTAAAATAGTCTTTTAACTAGGCATAGTGCTTAAAAGATTAGATCTTATAGGGAAACATAACATATTGTATTTAAATATGCTAATCTCTTAGAGGAAATGAAGGATCTGAGCCTGCTCATTAAGAAATAAATTAATTCATCACCATCTCATTCATCATCAGTCATCATCCAGTTGTGTCCAGTTTTCAATTAAGTTTTTCCAAACTGCTTTGTGCCTTTACCAAAAGAACTGATTATCTCTGATGATGATTTTTTGTGGGTATTCGGATGTTGATGGAAGTTGAATTGGCATAAACATGCTGAATGTCTTTTTTATTCAAGTAGTTAAGCAGTGGCTGCTCAGTGCATGCAAATATATTATAATGACGAGTAAAAAGTTCTTATTTTTAAGATGTATTTTAGTGGTCAAATATCCAGCTTCTCAGATTGACAGGGAATATTTCACATGAGCAGAGCTAACACTAATGCACACACTGAACATTTGTAAAATATGCATCGCTCGTTTATTCATTCATGCATCATTCATTGAGACAATATTTATTAAACACCCTTAAGTTTCTGTGCCAGGCGCTGAATACACAAATCAGTAAATGCAACTGACATTATTCCTGCCCTGATGGAGCTTCCAGTCCGTTTAAGTTTCCTTGTTCTGAGATATATATTTACTAGATAACACACTATCAATTTTAGTGACTATACACTCTCTCCCTTGGGTTGTTGTTTAGAGTGAACACAAAAAGCCATGATTGCTTCACCAATGACCCTCCAGGTATGCGCATGCCTCCTTACTCTTGGAGTTAATGAGCATTCCATGCCAGAAGAGAACAATTTCTATCTCTTTAAGGTTTCCATGCAGAATGAGGATGTATGAAAATGACTCACCATGCCTGCCACTTATCTCTAGATTCCTATAACATGAAGATGATCACAATCTGCCATCGTGCTGTTAAAATGATGCATAACCCTACCAGCACTCTGAAATGATCGAGTATGATTGCAGCCTCTTACAAGTTGGGCACTGAGATAATTTGGCTAGTGTTGGAGAAAGAATGTTCCACGGCCCCTGTGGCTCACCCTTCATTGAATAAATATGGCATGCTGCTGATTTTGTTCTCCTTGTGTATGGAAGAGCAATTAATGTGTCAGAAAAGAAAAATCGCAAAAATGTGCAGACTTTGTTCCCCTATGAAAATTGTAATACTACGTTCAATCTGCCTCAAAATTATTGTACGACATTACAGGATGTTGTTATCTTTGAAATATTAGATAACTTGTGGTTTGGCATTACAGTTCTTATTGTGGTTTCATGACTTTTGTGTCCATTAAGGATTCCCACAGTGGGTTTATGTATTTCTTTAAAAATGCCATTAGGGACTAATGTTTACACAGACACCTTGATGTATTCTTTTTTTATTTAGATAGTTTAAATGAAGCATTTTTTAAAAAAATGCAAATAGCTGTAGATTTTAGTTAAGGAATCGTGAATATGGCTAGACTGTTGCAATTCTTGCTTTCTAGTCAACTATTTTCTAATATTCAAGTGCATTCTTAGAAAGGATCACGAAATCACTGTGATGGGAAAAGAATCAAAGATTGTTTTTCTACTTCTAGTATTCAGAGGAACGAAAGAGAAAAAAAGGCATTCAAAGATTTTCTTTCTCCATTTTGTTTCCAGATATAGTCCAAGAAACACAGTTAATTCAATATTCTGTACTATAGTAAGTGCTCAATAAATATGTATGACTTGAATAAATAAACTAAAATTCTTAACAATAAAACATATTATTAAGCTTAGAAAGGAGCTTAGTCCCTAATAAATGTTAAGCTAGTTCACTAATTTTCCTTTCTAGTTTAAATTAGTACTAGTGCATTATTTTAAATCAAACATGAATATTTTCTTTTTAGGCTGTCAAATTGTGTCTGTTTATTTTCCCTCTCCCCTGCTAGATTATAAGCTCCGTGAGGCCTGTCCTATCTACTCCTCTATCTAGCACCCAAGACAGTCTTCAATGATTATTTATCCAGAGAATTTTTCAGGCAGGAAAATGACCTAGTGTGTTTCTGAAAAATGTACACATTCAAAAATACTAGATATCAGTTTTGCTTCTGCATTATATTATGTGAGATATTTTCAAGAACAATGCTTGTTGCCTAAAATCTTGAACAAATGCAGGGCATAGATAATCCAACAGCATACACCTGATTCTTGGTCCCCGACACGGATCACCTGGCTTCTCAATACCATGCATTTGTCAGGCTTCCCCTCTCTCTAGATAACCTGCCCTGCTCTCCCAATCCCTTTTCCCCTATTCCCACAAGCTAATTTCTACTAATTCTTGAAGATTCAACTCAATCAATTCCTTTTGCAGAAAACCTTCCTTATCTCTCCTTTCAACCTCCTCAAGCTGCCTCCTCCACATTTTCACTTCCATCTGTAACTATCTTCATACTGATTGCATCGACTATGATGATCTGCTGTGTGTCAGTCTCTTCCTCTAGACTTGTGGGGATCTTGAAGGCAAGGATTGTGTTTTATTCACTGCCATAGCTGCAATGCCTAATGTAGTACATGGCACAAAGGGGGTTGTTGTCAGTGCTGTATGGAAGGAAGGAGGGAGGGAAGGAAAGAAATAAGGATGAAAGAGAAAAGGAAAACTCTCAAAGAAATCTCTTCAATGACTATTATAAGGAAGTTGTTTCCACTGGAGAGTAG
The DNA here is from genome assembly GCF_021613505.1 of Equus quagga. Classification (NCBI taxonomy): domain Eukaryota; kingdom Metazoa; phylum Chordata; class Mammalia; order Perissodactyla; family Equidae; genus Equus; species Equus quagga. Next base: position 55,870,402 of record NC_060273.1, on the reverse strand, counting down.
CTGTAAGTTAGAAAAGGGAGGGAAAAATACAAGATTTTTAAAACATTGCTCTAGAGGCCTGCCCCATGGCCAAGTGGTTAAGTTCACACGCTCCAGTTTGGTGGCCCAAGGTTTGACTGGTTCAGATCCTGGGTGCAGACCTAGCACCACTCATCAAGCTGTGCTGAGGTGGCACTTCACATAGCAGAACTAGAAGGATCTGCAACTAGAATAAACAACTATGTACTAGGGGGCTTTGGGGAGAAGAAGAAAAAGGGAAAAAAGGAAGATAGGCAACAGATGTTAGCTCAGGGCCAGCCAATCTTTTTAAAACAGTGTAGTTCCCTGAGAGGGAAAAATTAGTACCTCAAAAAAAAATGCTATAAGTATAATGAGTATTTATCTATGTGAAAGACACTGTCCACTTCCTTCTATCTACTCTGTGGCCTGCTTGTTTCTGATCGTCTCTTCCTTCTTTGCTGGGGCCGCCATCACCATAAAATTGCAATGTATTTTAATGGTCACCTATATTGAACTAGTGGCGAAATCTTAGTGTCTGCTTATATTAGAATTGTTAGAAGCTTGCTTTTGAGAGTTCAGAAAAAAAAACCATGATTATAGGCAAAAAAAAATAAAATAAAAAGAATTATTGCTGTGTAAACAAGCCTAAATATTCAAGCTTGGGGTCAATTAAATTTAATTAGCTTATCATCTTGTTTTCAAAACACATCTTAAGGGCCATAACTCTGTTCTGGTCCTGGAATTGAAAGATTTTATGAATTGACTTCTTCAAGCTTTCATAATAATGATGGATATTTATATAGCTCTTACTATGTCAGCAAGTATTCTAAGTGCTTTACGTGACCAACTCATTGAATTCTCACAACAACGCAATTAAATATAGTTGCTGTCTTTTGTAGATGAGGAAACTGAGGCCTATAAATCTTAAGTAGTTTGTCCAGGGCCGCACCTCTTATATAAGGTTTGGTAGAAATTCTAACTCGGGTAGTTTAGATTCCAGGCTGTTCCTGTAAAACCTCTCCTAGGATTTTATCCTGGAGCATGGATGATGCAAAGACTCTTTTATGGCAACCATTGCAAGCACAATTATGTTTGATATAATAAGCCAATATGGTATGATTAAAATTTCATTTTCAAGAAAATGATGGGTGAGTTTGGCTGTTTAAATACATTTTTAATGTAATCATTACAACAATCTTGGCAGATTGGTGATAATCTTCCCCAAAACTCACTTCAGAGTAACTCAAGGCACCTTGTCAGGTTGTTGAACCAGGACTACAACACAGATATCCTTGGAGTTTCTCCTGGCTTATTTTACTAAAGCGATTGATTTAAAGTTTATTTTAGTAAACCTCTGCTGCAGAAGGGATTGCTAAGTATTGAAAAATATTTTATTCCTAAAAAGCAGATTGGGAGGACAGAGAACAATAAAGGAGATCATGGGCATCTCTGCCAAGTGGAAATCAATTAAACATGGAAAGGAAGGAAATTTCTGAAACATTCTTTTATTTTTCATTTGGGGAAGTTTAACGAACATGCCTGCTTTCAACAAGGTGCCCACTGAGTAAAGAGAGACATGCTGATAGGTAAATAATTAGCTAATCTTCAGTCGTCTTCAACTCTTAAGGTCTGTTTTTTCCCTACACAATACTTCTGACACCAAATGTGTGGGTTTTCCACATCAAGCAATTCTCCAATTCTCTGTGGACACCAACTGGGTGTCTTGCAGTTTAATTCAATCCCGATGCTAACCACCTGTAGTTAGCACAGACCCTACATGTTAAGGTCTCTGTCCCATAAGACTGTCCCCCACTTCAGATGCCAATGGCAATTCCTGGGGCTTGTGTACTTCTGACTGACCAGCTATCAATCAAGAGGCTTGCACAATCCCCTCCTTGGGATTGATAATTTGCCTTAATGGCTCACAGAACTCATGAAAACAGTGTACTTACTATCACTGGTTTATTCTAAAGGATACAATTTGCGAACAGCCAAATGGAAGTGATGGATAAGATGAAGGATGTGGGGAGGGTGCAGAGCTTCTGTGCCCTCTCCAGGTGTGTGATCCTCTCAGTACCTCAGGTATTCACTAACCTGGAAGCTCTCCAAATCCCCTTGTTTAGGGTTTTTATGGAGATTCCGTTATATAGGCATGACTGAATAAATCATTGACCATTGGTAATTGAACTCAATCTGTAGCCCCTTTCCTTTTCCTAGAGGTCTTATCCCATGGTTGGTTCCCATGTCAACCAGCACCCCCATCCTTAAGGATTTTCCAAAAGTCACCTCATTAACATAAACTTAGGTGTGTTTGAAAGGGGCTTGTTATGAATAACTCCTCTCACTCTCATCACTCAGGAAATTCCAAGGGTTTTGAAGTGCTGTACCAGGGAACCAAGCATAAATTTCTTTTTATATCACAAATAGCAAGCCAGCATTTAGCACTTATGACTTCTGAGGATAATTTGGAGGAAAGCAGAGGAACACTCATTCTGCTCCCTAGGGACCTTTTTCACAACTTAGTAGCCCCAGTTTGGAACCCTACATGTTTACAGCTAAAAAGCCAGTTCTTTTCTTCTTCTTTAAAAATGTACCTCAAACCCTTTGGTAATATGTGGTTTTCCACTCTGTGGGAGGTCAATAAATCCCTGTTGACTCTCTTTACATTCAGCAGCTCCAAGTAAAAGGGAAGGACGCCATGTCCATCCAGGCATTGCACACACTATGGCTTTTTCGCATGCTCCATTTAGATGCCTAATAGTTAAACCAGTGTAGTGTGTGGGGCTCAATTTTGAACTGCTGGCAGAGGCACTGGTATACAACATTTGCTACTTTTGTCAGGGAAATAATCACATTGGAAAAGCAAGACACTATACATGCTTTCAAGCTGTTCTGCTTTCTTCTACTTATTTATATATCATGCACTCTATTTTTCTATTTCTTCACAAGGAAAGTTGCGTGGAATGGGGCAGACATTTTATTATGAAGTTTACTCTACTCACTTTTAACACCTAAAGAAGTAAAAGCTTGGCAGACAACATAACTGAATTTCGAATATCAATATAACAATAATTTCATGTACGCATACACATACATGGTTCAGACCTGCTTGTGAACTTGTCCTGAGATTGTCGTATGAAAGACTTTATGTAACAGTAACATGAAAGCTAGTCAGAGAGGGAGGTTCTTACCTCTCAAACTGGGAATTAAACTTCAACATTCAGTTTTATGGGTCTGAAACAGAGGTACAGTTTTAATATAGGCCCATAAATTCTCAGCACTTATATAGTGTTTGACTTAAGGGAAACCTCTCAAATATAGTCCGTGGCAAGGGTGTGTGTGTTAGGCATTTCTAGACATATCTGGAAAACTCCTGACACAAATAATGTGTTCTAGTTACCAGAGATTATTTTCCCCTCTCTAGGGAATGTTTAGTGACTGGGACTACATTGGGGTTGTAATTATTGTGAGTGATCTGAACACCAGATATCACAATAAATGAACATATATATATATATATTTTTTTTAGCTGTAATATAGTTTTTTAATGCATCAAAATATGAATCTATTTCACTTTAAGGATGAAAATGAAAGGGTTTTATTTCTGGTGTTTATTAGATAATTAAATAATTGTTCAATCCTCTTACCAAATCTGTAAAAAATCTAAAAAAACCAAAAGCAAGAAACAAACAAAAACACCTTTGTCACAATAAATGCAATTATCAGACTTTCCAGAAATTCATAACGTTTTCTAATATTCATCTTCCCTGTTTTTAAATTTATATTTTCACCTTTAAGTTAATAATATTGCCAAATAGGGTTTTTGCCACTGCTGTAGAAACTAACAAATTCAGTCCAACATGAAATCAATAAAAGCTGCTTTCAGCTCGGTGAACTACAAGGGCACGGTCTCTTTGTGCATGAATGAGACTGAGCACTGGTTTTCTGCTGCAGATGAATATTTCTGTTTGTAGTGTCCAGACCAGACATAGCCTGCCAATAATCAGTTGATCTAAAGCTAAATGATAACGATGGCAAATGGATCTGTTCGTGTGTATATATGTTGAAGAATAGCACTTTTGCTTTGTATGTGAAAATTACACTTATTGAAGTGATTCGACCCATAACAGATTTTATTTGGAGCATATATTTAAAAACTTGTGAGCATTTTCCATGGGCTGAAAATATTTATACTTTTATACTATACTGGTGGATCATGAACCACACAGGTAGTTATAGAATTGATGATGATACCTCTCCATTGCCTTGTTAAGTGATGCAATTTGGCACGAATCTGGGCATGTGAATGAAGGAAATATGCGTGAAAACATGAGGGATTCCAACATTTCTATTACTGAAAAATACAAATTTTTTAAAAAGTAAAATAAAGCATAGTTGTGAAATTATCTCACTTGATAGTGAAGAAAAATGCTTCACTCTGATAAACCAATGACAGAATCAGATGATGTCTTCCACAAAGAATGGAAGATTTTTAAACTAAAATAGGGAGTTTTCTTTAGGATCAAAATGCTCACTAATTCAAATCTATAATCGTGTTCAAACTAGTCCTGCATTATCTTTTCTCCATCGTGTCATTTACTAGCTATATGACCTTCTTCAAGTTACTTCACTTCTCAGTTCCTGAATTGCCTTATTTGTAAAATGGGGAAAAATTAGAACCTAATTTGTATTTTGCCATTAGGTACAAATGAATTACTACATATAAAGTATAAATATATAAAATTCTTATAAATATGTAAAATATATAAAATGTTAAATAAATATATATAAAGATAAAAATATAAAATTACATACAAAGTAATTAGAAGAGTGTTGGGCACACAGAAAATGCTGAATAGAAATAAACTACTTTTATTAAATATTCCAATCCTGTTTGCCTTATAAAAACATAAAAGTCATACATATTGCCTTGTAATCTTTCATGGTTTCTTTTTGGATGAACCTAATTATATCATAACCACCTTGATAGTAAAGCTTTTGTCATATTCTTCTTTGATATTGCTGATGAAGTAGTAAAGACGTAATTGGTTGTATAATAAGGTCCATTTTGTGGATTCAGCATTAAGATTACACTAAAATATACATAGATTTTGCTCTGGCAAGAGGACCCATGTAAGAGATGAAACAAAAAATGTTCACGCATTCAGGGGCCTACCTTGTTGTGACATGTTAAAATATCGTTATGCTTTATGGAGCAAAATTTCCCAAACTATGTTCTACGGGATACAATGTCCAACAGATATTAAGAAGTGCCCCTCCCTCCCCAAAAAAAGAGTTTCATGGTCAAATAGTATTGAGAAACTAGGTTATACAATCAAGCTCCTATGACTGAAGAGTCCTCAGAAACTTTACTGCGCTAATGTGCATGGAGATCATTCAAGGAGGGGAGGCAGCAGTTTCAAACTTGCCCTGAACCCTTTTTGAAGGCAACTGGTAGAGCATTTTGTGCTCAATATAACGAACAACAGGATTTAGGAAGGGCTACTCTGAATCTGTGACCACGACCAGAGGCGCAATACTGGCATCACCAGTTAGTCTTTCCGCACTGCCATGAGTGTTCTGCACTAAGAGTTACGTGGTTTCCCCAATTAAATATTGAACTTTGAGAACGATTTACAGAAAATAAAATAAAATAAAGCCAATTCAAGGATATCCTTGTAACCCTGTGACTGTCATTCATTTGCATTTCAATACATGTACTCCTCAGGTGAAAGGCAGGAAGCCTTGGGAGACTGATAGGGATTATACTGCTCATGTGTGGTCATGCAGCATGTGTGGAAAATGACAGTATATCTGAGCAGCAGTGGACTTCGCAGGCTTCTTCCTTTCCTCTAAATGATTCCCTGGGCCTTGTATTTCACTAACTGCTTCAGTTGTCACTCTTGAGTTGTCTGGGTATAGCTACAGCAAAGCACTTTAATTTTATGACTTTCAGATGTCTTGTTAGTGGGCAAATGAAGTGATAGGACAAGTGGGTTTTGTCTAGTTGCTAAGGAATAAAAACTCAAGTACCTTTATTACTTTGCTGACAATCTATCTGTAAATTTCTGAAGGAGGCACCAGCAGAGGAAAATATGCATAGGTTTTGGACATACCTGAGATTTCACAAATAAAATGATTTATTAATGGCCCCTGCTTTACACTACTTTGGTAGTGTACACAAATATTGCTCCTACACTCAAGTTAAGCGTCATGCTTAGTTCTTTGATGACCTTTACAGAAATGACATCTGTCAAAGGCTGTTCCACTCACCAACTTTTAGACCTTACAAATACTGAATTGCATATGGGATTTCCAAATATTCTAGTGTTGTAAGCTTAATCACACAGGATGGAAAAAGAGAAAAGAGTCTGGTAAAAAATAAAATTCAGCTGAATAAATTTTAAGACGAAATTGGTCTCATTCACTGATTCATGAATCGGACAGCATCCCATCCAGCAAATAAAAATGAGCTCCAAGGAACTGTACAAAATGGAAGGCTTTTATAGACAGAAGGGGGAAAAGAGTGGCTTGTTTCAGGCAAGATCACCTTTCTTTAGGGGACAAAAGGGGTCTCTCATGCATATTACCTCACTAGTGCTGACCAGGAAATTCTAGACTAACTGGTTAAGATTACATTCCTGGGGAAGGTAGAAACTGCAATTAGGTTAGGTATGAAGTCTTGGTTTGGTGACATGTGCTTAGCACAAGTGACTCCATTTTAAGCCTGTCGTCTCTTTTTTACCAAAGCGAACATTTTCTTTTCTTTTTTTTTTTTTTATGTTTGCCCTGACTAGTGGTTATTCTGTAATGGAAATTAATCCACAAAGTGTTTCTGTGAAAGCTGTGAAAGTTTTCCTGTTTTCTATTTGTCACTGCTCTCCTAACAGCAAGCTCTTCTTGATCTTCAAATCAGAGAGCAGCTTGTCAGTTACGGGTGCATCCAAACCTTTCACCACACTGCCAGAGGTTGGGCCCCTACACTGCTGGGAAATGGTGGATGGCTAGAAGAGCATTGTGGGTACTGGCATGCAAATGAGCGATTCCAGCCAGGTGGCTCTCACATGCTGAGAAACTCAAAGAGAGCAAAATATGCTTTCTTAGTTACACGCCTGGCCCTATCAAGCCCTTATCCAGGATAAAACAACTATTTAAAAATTGCCTGGACTATGAGAATTTTGAGTCCAAATGGCTAGACTTGGAACCTTTTGGTGTCTCTGAAATATTTAAGTTGCATGTTTGTTGTATTTTAAGGGGGGTTAAAAGGGAAGGGAAGGTGGAGGAAATAGTAAAAAATGGTGACCTGCTGTTTGTGTATGAATACTGTGGTATTTCCAACTTCTGAAAACTCACGTTTTTCTATGAACTAAGCATTGCCATTTGTTTTCATGCAGGTGTGATTCATAATATCTCAGCATTCTGAGTTAATAAAGCAGTTTTGTAGGCTCACATGCCGATGATGCTGTGATAATTTGGCAATCTGTTACAGTGGGAAAAATATCTTATATAGCAGCCCCAGTGGTTCCATTTCCTTTGTACAAAGAGTGCCTTCCATCCTGCTATTGTTCTCCAGTGTTTAGGTTTCAAAAGGCCTCTCCTTGTTGAAGACAAAAAGATACCACATGGTTCCAAGATAGAGTAAATCAGAGTGAAATGAGGGTGGTTTGTTTACTGATAAGCCCCGTCATGTAGAGTGAACTCAGTTCCTGCAGACCAGGTAATGATTTATATTTTTCGTAGAAGACTTCAATATGAAACATCCCCATTTCTACCAAATTATTATATCATGAACGTACAAAAAGAATTTGTGCTTAAATAACCAAAGATGACATGAAAAAAGAACCTGGAAATTTTCCATGAGTGAAGGGTCTTTTACAGCCAGCGAGGACTTAGACTTGTATGTTCTCTTCCAATTTCTGGGACAGAAAAGGCTGTATAGGGAGAAAGCTACTTTCATGTCTATAGGAACACGAAAGGCTATAGTTCTTAATTATTTATTTTCATACTCATCAACTGTATTATGAAATTACTACTTAGAAATTAAAGAATTATAAAATTAATAGTCCAGTTTGTTTGAGAGGTAAGACTTTTTAGAATCTTCCTTAAACATTTATCAACAGGAACGCCTTCCTATTGCTCATTTAGTTTATACTTTTGTCTTACAATATCAAGATATGGGGGCAGCTAAGCGACATGTAAATTAATTGAACTCTGTAATGAAATAACAGTTTAATTAGTCATTTATGATGCACAATCAGAAAGGAGAGAAAAATTCAGCAGAAAATGTGACACTGTCATTATTCTCATTTGGTATTTTTTTCCTATAGCAGAACAAATCAAGTCATTTTGTCAACCCCAAGCTCCATTTTTTTTTTTTGACCTCGAAAATTTGTGTCATAGCTTTGACTGAGATAACTCACATGTAAAATTTATTTGTTTGCTCATAATTTCTTCTTCACTTGTTAATCATTTTATTTTAAAATAAAGCACAGGTACACAGCTGAATAAAACAAATATATAACTTAGTAAGTTCTTATAAGGCAGCACACTTGTAACCACCAGTCAAGTCAAGAAATAGAATTCCGCCAACCCCCCAGCACTCCTCCCCAAGAGGCTTTTGCATGGCATAGTGTCACCAACTCCTGGCATTCTTTAAAAAGTAATCACTAATCTGATTTTATATTATCACTTTCTTGCTTTTCTCTGTCACCCAGGGACATATTCTTAGATGTCATGGTTTAGATTTTTCTGTTTGTCTTCTTTTAATCCACAATTCCCACCCCCTGCATGCTTTTATTGCCCTTGCAATTTATTTGTTGGAGAAATTAAGTCATTTCTTTAAAAAGATGAAGTGTCCCAATGGCCAGCGTAGGAATTTTCTAGGAGGTGCTTTGTAATTATTCAGTTAATTTCTGGTCTTACCCCACCTCACACCCCTGCATTTCAGTTCTGCTTAAGTGGTCAAGCACATTTGAACCCAAACATTGCCATAGTGGCAGCCTGCCCAATAAGGGCATTCCAAATTCCTAAGGAACAGTGGGTGCTGCTCTCTCCCGCCTCTCAGTAGAGAGGGATGAGGGAAGTTGGCTCTCCGCAGTTGTTCACAGGGTAGCCCATTTGAAATACAAACAGTCTAGAGAGGTTATCATTCAGAAAGCTGGATGCAATGTACAAGGTTGGGAGGGGGAGGTCAATGCAGACATATGGAAGTCTCTAGATGGATTTGGCTCCATGTCTCAGGAGAGAACCGAGAGCAGGAAGTTCTATTGTGGCACCTTTTCTGTGCCAAGCTCTTGTACAGGTTTTAACTCTTTCCTGCAACAATATGAGTTAAGAGTTAATACCCTGGTTTGGCAGATGAGGAATCTGAAGTTCTTTCTTACCAAGAAATAACCTTCTAACTGGTCTCCTTGTTTCCACGCATGCCTTTTAAAATGTTTAAATCAGATAATACCACTCCAGTACCCTTCGCTCTTACAGTAAAAACCAGACTCCTTCACGGGAGTGCTGGCCAACAGGACGGAGGTCTCAGCCCTTCGACTGCACTACTCTCATTAGTCCCCACTGCTCAACCCCGGCTCACTGCTCCACCACACTGGCCTCCTCACTGCTGCTCAGATACAAGCTCCTCCAACAAGGTTAAGGAGGCCGCTTGATAGCTTTTAGGTTTCACGTTTTCTCTCTCAAGGAAAGGCAGCGTGCATGACTGATCTTGGGGTCTTTTTCTTTGCTTTTTTCTCTCTCTGGAACATTCACTGCCACATTTGGCTTAGCTGAATCTTATCTCTCTTTCAGGCCTCAACTTAATTGTCACTTCCTCAGAGAACTTCCCTCCCCACTCAATCTACATTAGCTTTTCCCTGTAATTATGGCCTCCACTTACTCTTCTTCCTTTCTGGCACTTATAAACACTCTATTCATGCTTGTATTTGTTTAATGTTTATCTCTTCTACTTGACCTTAAATTACCTTAGGGTGGTGTATGTCTGTTTTGTTTACTGTGGTGTCCTCTGTTCCTAGTTAGCCCGGGACTTGGAACACGACAGATGCTCAGTAAATATTGGTTCGAATGCAAAATCAAAAGGAGGCTCAGACAGGTTAAGTAACTTGTCTAAAGTCACACAGTAAATACGAAAGCTATAGAGTTGAAAACACACTCTAAAACCCATGTATTTTCAACTATAATTGGTTTTTGCAAACTGTGTTCCTTGAACACTAGCACTCTGATGATTCAAGAATTAAAAAAAGATACATATTCAAACAAATTGTGAATATGATACAATTGCTTAAAGAAAATTGACCATATTTCTTTCTCACAGGCCATCTGAGAGACTTTAATATGCAAATATGTGTTCTGTCTCCCCAAGAACTGATATGGTCTGTGGCATTTCCCACTAGTGTTTGGCTATGGTTTACTCCTTTAAAATTAAATTAATATCTTATGGGACACCAGTATTCAGCAGAATCCAGGATAGGAATCATTCCCTGACATAATCACACCCTGTTCCTCCTTTAGGAAGTGGATACATAGAAATTTCTATCAGGAAATTGACTAAATATTTTAGCATTTTAAAAAATGTTTCATGCTGTCTGCCCTCCTCCTCACTATGAATACTGGGGAGATTTGTCTTAAGAAAACAAGATTAGAAAGTAGAAATTAAAGAAAGTGAAATGGCTTATAATTTAGATTATTGTGAAGAAGATATGAGAGAGATATATTTTAAGAAAGAATTGATTACAAAATATAAACTAAAGAAAGTGGCTTGCCGTAACTTAAAAGAGTAAGCGGTTTTTTTCCCACTTCAGCATGCTATTAAAAATGACTGAGAGTGATCTTAAATACTGGCTTCCCTTAATGGAGAAAGTACGAAATTACAAAATAACCAATGTAATCACACCTTAATCTTGTTAACTTGAAACACTGTAATCTACATTCAAATTTCACATATGGTCAATCTTGCGAGAGCTGGGTGGATGAGCCAGAGCACTATTTGGAATTTTAAATAGTCTTTTATACCTCTCCAAAGCCCATTTTCTTCTTCATGAGGAATATTTCCTGGGACCAGGGGAGGGAACTCCAAGCCGAAAAACAATGCAAGTAATTTTTTTTTTTTGATAATTGAAAAAAAAAAGTTTATTTCCAGAAGCCTGACACTCATGCCCAGTTCCATCATAAAGAAAGCAGAGTGAATTTCAGAAGAAGGTGCAACTATGTGAGGAGAAAATAGGTTTCAGCTGTATCTTGCCAATGCAGTATTACAATCTGTTGACAAAAGTGATTTTTAAAAATAGTAGCTAAAATGAAGCATTTTCGTCTAATGCTGTCAGAGGGTGCCTGCCAATTGAATGGGTATGATGTGCAACCAAACCCTCGTCTAGTGATGGAACACACATTTAGGGGGAGTTTCAAGAGAAGGGGTGCCCACATTTGATTTGAAAAGTGGTAGCCCTTTATTCAGTGGGACCACCAAATTAAAGACCCTTTCGTTGACCCTTCAAATACGAATAAACACACTTCTCAAATATAATGAAATCATGCTGGCAATGTGCATGGCTTAAAAAAAAATTCTCCTGGAAAGAAAAGCTTGAGAATCATAACAATGGAGGAATAAAAGACAATTTGTTTGCAAATTATCTGGACTTTTCTATTCCATCTGTTACACGCCACTGTACTGGTTTTAACACTTTCACCAGCAACTTGGAAAGTTACTTTAAATCAGCCGTCCCATGGGGATTTCTGATTATGGTAACCACAGGCTATGCTACTGATGCTCCCGACTATAACATTATAGGGGAGATTTGGCTGTTTCATTCATTCCAACCGGCTGTTGTTTCCCAGCAAGTCACTCGCCTCTGGAGTATTTCACTGTATCTATAATAAGACAAAACAAGGCGATTTTGAAGGTTTCGGGAGACACAGGCTCCACAGCCAACTCGTCTGGAGACCTGGAGGGAAAGAAAGATGAGACAATGGACAGTCTCTAAATCCTCTGTGAAATGGATGCTCATCTCTTAACCCTCCTCCTCGAGCCTTCCACCTACTGAGAACTTTCGGGGGTTCTCTGCCAAGTGTGCGTCCAGTGCCCTTTGTTTTAGTGTGAGTGCAATTACATTAAAAGTGCTAGAAAAGTAAACCCTTTTTACCAAGTCAGAAAACTGTGTGTTCTAGCGTGGCAAGCATTCCAGCTTAAAGTAAGGACCTTCCTCATCTCAGTTGTGAATGAAGCAGGGTGGGAACAAAAAGGCACAGGGACAAGCAGCCACCAAAATAAGATTCAGAAGATGTCTTCCCCAGCCCAGGAGCAGATTCTTGTGTGGTTTTAGGTGAGCCGCTTCACCTCTTAGGCCCTCAGCTTTCTTTTCTATCAAATGGAATTGTTGGGACTTCAAATTTTATTGTAAAAGGACATTAGAGATGATCTATGTTTCTATGATGTATCTTCCCTACAGATGTAAATGTGAAAGGCATGAAGCCAAGTATGGAGTATTAGACTCAATTTTTGAATTGAATGAATGTGTTCTAATATTCTTGCTATTATGCTCTGAGGCTAAAATATGCTATTGCTTTTGAGCTTATATAAGCTGACCTCATTTACTGTGGGAACATTTTAAGTATTTAGGAATATGAGGGTAAGCACCATAGAAAGAATAATTCAATCTAGATGTAAGAGACTCTTTTTAAGCTTCATTAACTGATAATTATTTGTGTGAAAAGCAATGCCCTTACTGTTTGATAAATGAATATTAGCCACATGTCATGCTGATAAAAATCATGAACAGAGCTAGACCCCTCTGCATTTGGGGGAACTTTGTTATTTTGATGCTAATGGATTAT